>NC_142933.1:71362460-71369960 GCF_046866305.1 Octopus bimaculoides
TGTTTGTGAGCATGTATCACCCTGAGAAATATTAATATACATAGAAACACACGCTCGCGCACATACACAGACTCACACACACACACACACACACACACGCGCGCGCGCGCACACGCACACGCACACGCACACACACACACACACACAGGTATATGTTTCGAGTAAAAAATTCCACGTGGTTAATTGAAGTAAATAATGTAAAAAGATGGAAAGAGCACAGAAATTTTATGTAGGTAAAATATCTATACTTTTGTGAAATAAAATATTTACATAGTCGACCGGTTTCGATTATGCTAATCATGACTAAGAAGTATGCGATAATTTTAAAATGTCATGCTATCATACAAAATTTTCATTTCATGTTCGTAGGAGGATAGATATTTTGTAAATGAATCGGAGGTGAATAAATTTTAGGTAAATGAATGTTATCATTAGAAGCAGAAAAGGTAATTACCTTTCTTTTGTGGAAAATGAATTGATTTTTATAGATTAAAAAGATATATATTTATGAACGAAAATATTCACGCAGTCCAAAATTGGTTGTATATTCGTATTCAGGCGCAAATATTCTTCAATAAATGTAGTCTATTTACTTAACCGTTGTTGTACAGAAGTTATTCTATTGCATTGGTATGCAGCGAAAATTTTTGAAGCTTGGTTGGAGAATCTTCACACGTCTCTCTGTGTGTACGTTTAATAGTACTTGTTTATATCATGAGAGACGGATTTCTTCTCTATGCAGTGTTGTTCTCCTCCTGAGCCTCAATTTTATATCTTTGTCCTTGATTAAAATGGAATTTCGAACCTTCTAGTGGGCTGAAACAAAGTGAAGAAAGAAGACATTCTACGGTAGGGGTTAGTTAAAATTTGGAACAATTATGCACAATCTTATATTCGATTTTTGTGAATAAATTCGAAAAAGAAAAATCCTCAAAAGACGAAACACTTAATGGAAATATACCAACATCAACAGATTTAATTAAAAGCTACATTAACCATATTTGGATTTAAAAAAAAATATTTTAATGCTAGAAAATCTCAAATTCTGCAACATGCCAAAAACAACAAGGTAGAAATATACGACAGATGATTGAACCTAGCATCGTAAATATAAGTCTAAGATGGATGAACTCAACATGTGTAAATGTAAGTCTGTGATGTTTTGCTTATGTATATCGCCTGAGGCTTGATACACTTTGACTCCTGTTATTTTGCATGTTTTACATATGCTAGACGTATCTTTGCAGCTTATGCTTTCTATGTTTTAAACTTTAACATGTTTATTTAAGTCGTCTGGATTGTTGTTGTCTTCTTTTATTAGTTGTTTGTATGTTCGTTGCGTATTCTTTCTTTTAACTCTCATTATTTCAGTGCCTCATATATTTTTTCTAGTTTTGAGATACCTTCTTAAATTATTTACTATGTTAAGGCCCAGAATTACTTTTAAATTTATGCTATTTTTTCTCCAAATGAGTGTGCTTATGTGCTGTGGTAGTCTCGACGTGGTGTAGCTTGTTGCTGTAAAATAGTTATGTATTTTAAAAACGCATCCCTCTTGTGACCATTTACACATTTTCTGTTTTATCCGCAGGGTTTTAAGAATATAAACTAACCTTTTGTTGGGGCTTTCACAATTTTTTTGGATACTATCTTATTGGGTTAGTGCATAATTATTGCAGCTTGTTTTCAACAAATTGTATTCAACAAAAACGATAACAATATTTAACAAAAACATCTTTAAATGGCGGTCTGACCATCTGCTTAGCAAATGGGAAGTAGTGATTGAAGTAGGTGGTGAATATGCTCCGGAATAATCATTTAAAGATGTTTTTGCTACATGTTGTTATTGCTTTTGTTGAATGCAATTTGTTGAAAAAATGCCGTAATAATTATGTACCAACCCAATATTAAGAGTTGTTTCTGGTAATACAGCGTTTTACAGGCTTTTTTTTTTTTTTAATATTTTTTTGTATTTTCTATGCAGAAAATTTATTGAAGGAATTCGCCGTTTAACCTTGAAGCGAATGTATGTTTTATTTTATTTCAATCAATTACCATGTATTTTTGTGAAGAACTAGATATGTCAAGGAGTGGTCTGACTTGTGCTCATCAGTGTATTTACACCTGATAGCTAATCATTTGTTAGTGTGAACATTCGCAATATATTATTAAATGAGAGAAAAATTAATATTTTACTGATAATTTAATGTATTACATACACAATTATCCTTCAACATTTCGCTCATTTGTTACAGATTTTCTTCGTAATTTCATGGACATTAATTGATATTTCATCGGCGCAGTGAAGTAACGATGTCTTCATGTTTGTCTGTTGTTATTCTTTATTTGTCTACGATGAAGTTTGTCTTCTTCTTTTTCTTGTTATTATTCTTATTCTTCATATCGTTATTATCAGCCCGATGGACGACAGATTCAGTAGGGCGCCTAAAGTATGGGGTCAGCCATATTTTCATTATTTTGGAATCTAATTTATACCAGTCATGTGCTGAAAGCATGTTTTGATTGCTTTGCTATGTGGCTATATGTGGATACAATGTATCTGTGAGTACGTTTTTGTTAATAAGCCGGAATAATTTTGCTATGAATGTAGTACAGTACAACACTAGGAAAGGTACATACAGTGTACTTAAATATGGATCTTACATTCGTTTTATAGAGAGTCTCCAACTGCTCAGGTCTGAAGTGTTTAAATATTTATTGGGCATGAAGAATTTTAGTGATTTTAATGTTATATAATTGTGCACAACCACATTTAATACGTTGGTATGTACTTAAACGTTGGAAGACCCTTCACTGCGGAAATAGTTGCGAGAGAAAATTCTTCTCACATAAAAAATACGCAGAATCACAATAGGATAAAAGGATGCATGCATTTATTCGTCATTGCACGTTGTCAGTCACGAATGCCGAATTCGTCTTTCACAGCTCCACAAGAATGGTAGTTCGTATTTATAAAAGTAAGCAGTAACTCTTGGTCCTGGAATTGAATAACAAGAGTTACATGAAGTAGCTTTGAATAAAATATAATCGTGTGCAAACATTTTATGCGTTTGGTTGCAATACGACGTGGGAAGACTTTTAACCGGAGAAATAGACCCTGGAGTAAATTATTCTCTCGAACAAAATATGTGAAAACAAATCGAGATATGAATATCGTCAGTGGATCGTAGGACGTATGTATATGTATATATGCGCGTGTATCATCATATTTGGGTCGCGTTTGTCCTTCATGGCCACTTGTTAGGCGGTATTGGTTTCTTTAGGTCCGCATAACCTGGCGGCCTGGCAAAAGATCGATAGAATAACTACTTAACTCTGAGAAAATTATTACTAGAGTCAATTTGTGAGACTAAACCTTTTAAAGCGGTGGTGCCCAGCATGGCTACAGCCCGAAGACTGAACCAAGTAAACAATAAAAGTGAGTATATTTTTCGCAGCGATTCCCCGTTGATTGCATTTTTCCAAATTTTCCTCATGAATATATTGTTTTCTTATATCACATCTAAGTCAATATTTGTATCTCAACCTAATAAAATACGTGAAATATTTGTGTACGTTCTTCAAGTATTCGGAGAATCTAGAACAAGACTGATTCCTTGATAACTATAGCGATTCTATTTTGGTGTTTTAATGTCTCTGCTCATGGAAGTTCTTCAAGTTTTGAAAATATATGGCACTTACAAGCCTAGACTTATGTGTGTCTAGTTATATGGATAAGAGGATAGGAGATGAGGAGAGCAATATTCATAGAATATGGGCTGAAAGACAGTCAGTCTCGACACCGGTTTTGCACTGGGTAACTTACACATGCATTATAAAGTACGTACACATATACACATAGATAATACATGTATATATATATATATATATATATATATATAAAGTGTAGTATATTGCCACTTAAGTGTGGCTGACCCCTAGGGGTGGATGTTACTGTTGCTTTTAGCCCCAGGAGGACATCTCCTCCAGCTGGCTTATCGACACACGACTGTGTCCTGTTTGCCAAGGGAGTTATCCCTCTCACCGCGACCAGCAGCACGAACGTATCCGGATTTCAGGGTTATTTCCCTTCGTCGGCGTTCGACAGCTGATGACCTTGGTGAGAGAGAAAAACCTGGCAAACCTTATATCTTCTTTTCCAGTGACATTCTTCACTGATATTGAAAAGGTGAAAACAAGCAATGTTAATTCTCTAAATGAAGTATTAACAGTAACTGCACGATAAAGTGTAGTATATTGCCACTTAAGTGTGGCTGACCCCTAGGGGTGGATGTTACTGTTGCTTTTAGCCCCAGGAGGACATCTCCTCCAGCTGGCTTATCGACACACGACTGTGTCCTGTTTGCCAAGGGAGTTATCCCTCTCACCGCGACCAGCAGCACGAACGTATCCGGATTTCAGGGTTATTTCCCTTCGTCGGCGTTCGACAGCTGATGACCTTGGTGAGAGAGAAAAACCTGGCAAACCTTATATCTTCTTTTCCAGTGACATTCTTCACTGATATTGAAAAGGTGAAAACAAGCAATGTTAATTCTCTAAATGAAGTATTAACAGTAACTGCACGATAAAGTGTAGTATATTGCCACTTAAGTGTGGCTGACCCCTAGGGGTGGATGTTACTGTTGCTTTTAGCCCCAGGAGGACATCTCCTCCAGCTGGCTTATCGACACACGACTGTGTCCTGTTTGCCAAGGGAGTTATCCCTCTCACCGCGACCAGCAGCACGAACGTATCCGGATTTCAGGGTTATTTCCCTTCGTCGGCGTTCGACAGCTGATGACCTTGGCGAGAGAGAAAAACCTGGCAAACCTTATATCTTCTTTTCCAGTGACATTCTTCACTGATATTGAAAAGGTGAGAACAAGCAATGTTAATTCTCTAAATGAAGTATTAACAGTAACTGCACGATAAAGTGTAGTATATTGCCACTTAAGTGTGGCTGACCCCTAGGGGTGGATGTTACTGTTGCTTTTAGCCCCAGGAGGACATCTCCTCCAGCTGGCTTATCGACACACGACTGTGTCCTGTTTGCCAAGGGAGTTATCCCTCTCACCGCGACCAGCGGTGAGAGGATTAACATTGCTTGTTTTCACCTTTTCAATATCAGTGAAGAATGTCACTGGAAAAGAAGATATAAGGTTTGCCAGGTTTTTCTCTCTCACCAAGGTCATCAGCTGTCGAACGCCGACGAAGGGAAATAACCCTGAAATCCGGATACGTTCGTGCTGCTGGTCGCGGTGAGAGGGATAACTCCCTTGGCAAACAGGACACAGTCGTGTGTCGATAAGCCAGCTGGAGGAGATGTCCTCCTGGGGCTAAAAGCAACAGTAACATCCACCCCTAGGGGTCAGCCACACTTAAGTGGCAATATACTACACTTTATCGTGCAGTTACTGTTAATACTTCATTTAGAGAATTAACATTGCTTATATATATATATATATATATATATATATATAAAGGAGACCACTAGGTGGACTGTTAATGTGCTAGAAGATCACATGTAATCATCTTCTAGCATATTAACAGTCCACCTAGTGGTCTCCTTTATATATACATATACAATAATCCTTTGAGATCTCAGATATTTTTTCTGAATCTCCTTGATTCTTTTAACCTGCTTATCCCCTGGTATCAAATTGATATTAATTAATATCCAATTTTTTTACCCTACTGTTATATATATATATATATATATATATATATATATATATATATATATATATATATATATATATATATATATAGATAGATAGATAGATAGATAGATAGATAGATAGATAGATAGATAGATAGATTCATACATGCATACATAGGTATGGATACTTAGATATACACCATACAGACACACAGAGAGCGTGAGCGGAGAGAGAAACCCTTGAACTACCTGTTCAGAAGACTATGTAGTTCGGCCACCTAGGACTCATTGTATCAAATGCAAAATTATATGCCAGTGCGTATGTGTTCGTGTGTCTGTTTGTTCGTATGTGTGTGTGTCTTTTGTTAGCGTATGTGCGTTTGTATGTATTAATATCTATGAGATTTTCTTTTCGTTTTATTTCCATTGAAATTTGTAAGTTTAAGCAAATATTTTCAAAATAAACACTCCACTTTTATTATGACACAAGAAAATATTCGCTTACACCAAAACCTAAGGAAAACTTCTATATTCCTTTCAAGATTGTTTTTAAGATAGTTTAATACAATGTCCACGTTTCACAGCCATACAGCAAACCAGAAATAATGCGTATATTGAAATCACAATGAAGGTTTTAATTTTCCAAAAGTTATGCATGATTTTTTGCATACCGTTTGTAAATTCGCAATCCTTGTTATATTTGATGGAATTTTTACAATACAGAGTTATTGTGGGATCCACACAAGACTTTCAGAAGACAGGGCTGATCTTATACGGAACGAAAGTGTTATCAAGATTTATTGTGAGGCGTAACATGTTATATACCAATGAAATTTTATGCATTTAGAGGGTTTGAAGATTTTTTCCATTGCGGCTGATAATATCTCAATCATCAGTGTATAGGAGGTCTCTTATCAGGCTGTGAGATTTGAAATAAAGTCGTTTAAGATTGAAGAACTAACTCACCATTTGTACGGTAAAACAGCCTCAGAGCAATGTGTGAGAATGTGTGTGAATGTGTAATGCGTAGATGCATGTGTTTCTATATACTTCACAATAATATCATGTGTGAGTGTATGCACACACACTCACACACTCACTCACACACACAATACTCATTTATGTATATATCAGGAATGTATATATATATATATATATATATATATATATATATATATATATATATATATATATATACGTAAGTAAATATATATATATATATTTTTTATTTCTTATTTTTTACTTGTTTCAGTCATTTGTGTGTAGCCTTGTTGGGGTACTACCTTGAAGAATTTTAGTCGAACAAATCGACCCCAGTATTTATTTCTTAAAGCTTAGTCCTTATTCTGTCGCTGTCACTTGCTGAACCGCTATGTTACATGGACGTAAACACACCAATACCGGTTGTCTAGCGGTGGTGGGATGGACAAACACAGACAAAGGCACACATAAATAGATATATACCTATACATATACATGTTTATATATATATACATCTGTGTGTGTGTGTGTGTGTGTGTGTGTGTGTGTGTGTGTGTGTGTGTGTGTGTGTGTGTGACGCAGACTAAAGCAAAGATAGGTCAGAAATGGATACAGAACGGAAGTATGCTTGTGAAAATGTAGAGCGAAACGCTGGGAAGATAAAATATCTTCTTAAAAGAGTATTGCAAACCTAATTTTATCAAATGAATTACGAGTGTAGTAATAAAAGTTTCGTTAAAATATTAAAACAATAAGGCTGGTTTCAAAATAACGGGTAAAAGCACGAATACGACGAGTTTTCGAGAAGTTAGTGAGACACTATATCTTACAGTATCTAAACATGCGCTAACGCTATGGAC
>NC_142933.1:71374960-71379960 GCF_046866305.1 Octopus bimaculoides
AAAATGCTACAGGTATTCAAAGTTTGATAATTTTCAGAATTTTCGGCCAATCTGAAAACAGCGCGTTCGATGCCTCTTCCATCATCAGAGGAGAGGTGAGGGGGGAATCGGCATGTCAAAACATTTAACTAGGATCTTATAAAATAAGTTATCTTTCTCGTACCCCTTTGTCCTTGTGCGCATGCGCAGCATCTTTGGTTACTATGGAAACAGTTCTTTGCAATCAGCAATGCAATACGTGGTGCTTCTTTGCTTTGGTTACTATGGAAATAGAAATTTTCACCACGGTGATATGTACAATACGCGCTTCTGATTGGCTAAAATACCTAAATTTTGCAAATTTTAAAGGCTAATAACTTTTTAATTATGGATTTATAAGAAAATTGAATTTCATTTTCATAATTAGTATACAAAACTTAATCCATATAGCAAATATGAAAACAATTGGAACAAAATTGTAAACAGTGACGAAAACCAACCACAAAGATCCCACTTTTCTTTTTCGTTTCAAGTCATTGTTCATCCAGCACTGAATTATACAAAATCAATTTCTCCTCTTCTGACAGTAAAGGGTCATTTCGAAATTTAGCTTATAACGAGTTTCTTTCATTGTCTCATATATTTTGCTGCTGCTGCTGTTGTTACTACTACTACTACTACTGCTGCTGCTGCTGCTACTGCTGCTGTTGATGACGATGATGATGATGATGATGATGATTTTCAGTTTTCTCATTGACTCGTAGTGGCTGTTCGTTTTTGTTGCTGATGTAGTTGCTGTTGTTTAGTACAATATATGAACCCACAATATGCACAGCTATAATCAAATGTAGCCTAACCTTAAGACCATCTTGTCTTTCTTATAGCATGAATGATTTACTTCATCCTTCCTTGGTTACGTCAGCGATCTGAGGGAAACAGCAGCTGTTTTTAGCTCAACGTATTGTTTTTGTTACTAGTGGTGGTGGTGGTGGTGGTGGTAGTGGTGGTGGTGATCGTCGTTCTCGTTGTTGTTGCTGTCTTTGTTGTGGCAGCTTTGATGTTTGCTTGCAGAGCTGATGTCATTATCTATTTATTTATTTAAGGCGGCGAACTGGCAGAATCGTTAGCACACCAGGCAAAATGTTTAGCAGGCATTTCGTCCACCTTGACGTTCTGAGTTCAAATTCTGCCGAGGTCGACTTTGCTTTTCACTCTTTCGGGGTCGATGAAATAAGCACTGAAGTGAATGTAAATCTTTCGTTATGTTTTGTTGTTTATTGGTCGTGGTTGTTGTGGTTTTGGTGGTAGTGGTAGTAATGTGATATTCATGGTAACGATTGTGGTGTTGGCGGCGTTTGTGGTCGCGGCTTTAGTGGTGTCGGTGTCGGTGGTGCTGCTGGTGATCGGGGAGTAATGATGGTGGTGGTGATGGGCCGCAGTTTCTGATGGTAGGAGTGGCTGTATCGGTGAAGATAACAGGTGGCGTTGTTTACTGGTGCTTGGTGACTTTGTGATAATGGGGATGTTGGTAGACGTCGTGAAAAGATGCTTGTGAACAGGGTACTGGTGGTGGTAGTAGTAGTAGTAGTAGTAGTAATAGTAGTAGTAGTAGTAGTAGTAGTAGTAGTAGTGGTGGTGGTGGTGATGGTGGTTGTACCAGCAGCAGCAGTAATAGTGGTTGCAGCAGCAACAGCTTCAGTAGTAGTAGTAGCAGTAGTAGCAGTAGCAGTAGCAGCAGCTGATGTAGTAGTAGTAGCAGCAGTAGTAGTAGTAGTAGTAGCAGTAGTAGTGGTAGTAGTGTTGAAAGTAGTGGTGCATGTCATAGTAAAAATATTAATAGTGATGAGGTAAACATGGTGTGAAGTATTGCCAGCGGCGGCGGCGGCAGCGGCAGCGGCGGCGGCAGCGGTGGCATCGGCGGCATCGGCGGCAGCGGCGGCGGTGGACGTCGTCGTCGTCGTCGTCATGGTCGTGGTCGTGGTGGTCGTGACGCAGTTGCATGTTATGTAAGGCCACTCACAGTAATAAATCACACAAGACACAAGTCTAATGAATAAAACAATTTGCAGTTTATACAACGGCATTTGTCATCACTGTCGTCGTCATCATCATCATCATCATCAACACTGCCATCATCATCGTGAACGTCAGCTTCAACAGCATCATCAATGTCATCAATACTATTATCGTCATTAGTGCTCGTAGCAAGGGCAGTTTCATCCTTCTGTCTATCATCAATATATTCATCAACACTATTAATTTCGTTGCTGTGTTTGTTTTTGGATTGGGTTAATTTTACTCCCGTTGCCGTTGCTGCACTTCGCTGTCTTTACGGTCGTTGTTGTTTAGCATAAGGGTAAATATAAATAAAAAAAAACAAGATTTATGAATGAAAGAGAGAAAAGGATTGGCTAAGAAATTATAGTTGTTGCAGTTGTAAAAGATTTTTGTTGATGTTCTAATTGTTCTTACTGTTTAAGGATTTAAAATTAAAGACTAAGGAAAAATAAAGTTGATAAACTGGTGGCATTCCGTCGATTACAACGGTGAGGGCTCGAGTTGATTCAATCAAAACACCTGTTCATGAAATTAACGTGCAAGTGGCTGAGCACTTCACACACGCGAGTACCTTTAACTTTGCTGTCAGGGACATTGAGCATGGCACAGAATGTGATAAGGCTGGCCCCTTTAAAATGCAGGTACAACACAGTTTTACCAGCAACGTGAAATAAAGTGCCTTGCTCAAGGACACAACGAGCAGCCGAGAATCGAACTCCCGACTTTATGATCGTGAGTCGAATACCCTAACGACTACGTTATTAGAATTTGTTTCTTAGTTTTTTTTTCTTCCTTAATATAACGAAGTTCTTAAAATTTCTAGTTATTAGCAACTATGTATAGCACTATATCAATCTTTTTAGAAGTGACCAGCATGACATAATCGGAAGTATATTAATCATACTTATTATGAAGATAGCCATTTCTCACAGATGGAAAATAATTAGTCACGAAAAGAATTTCATGGAATGTGTTTTTCTGTTTTTCTATACTTTCATGCAGCGTTACTACTTTGACTAGTGTAAAACAAGAGAGAGAATATTCTTCGTATATACAGACAAGGTAACTGTTTTCAGGGAGTTCTCCATTCCAAGGGTGTCTTATAGTAGCTAATATTCTACTCTTAACTACAAGCAAAATTCATAATACATTTATACAGATATGTCTCTTATTCTTCAGTCACTCTTTCTTCCCCTCCCTCTTTTTCTTTAATCTCTCTGCCGAATACAACACTTCCCCGCTCCTATTACGTGTTCGCTGTCCAGCCAAGACATTGTCGTCCTTTTCGGCCAGCCGTCATCCAGGCCGGTCACGTTCGTCGTTCCTACCGCTCGATCGGCTATGACTTCCCATTTATCCTTTGTGCCAGCCTACTACATTCGCCTGATAATCGAAAGACCCTTTTCTGTTATTTAGTTATGTTGTAATTGTACATTTATTTTCATTTTGTTGTTGAACCGAAAAGCGTTTTGTCTATTGTATATGTATAATTATTTTTCTGTTGCACTTGAATTAGTATTTCATGACGTTACGTTCATCTAATAGTCGAAAGACCCTTTCTGTTATTTATTTACTTATAAATGTACAACTATTTCCGTCTTGTTCTATAGCTGAAAGGCGTTCATCTGTTGTATATGTATTATTCTAGCTTTCTTGTTTTTGTTTCCATTTTTGTTTTCGTTCTTGTATATATTAGTTTGCTTTTCCCAAAAGTTTAATGCTTTTAGCTTAACGCTCTGGCACTTGCTGGATTCGAATGGTCGCAGGGATAAATAAGTACGAAACCGCAAGGACTTACCAGACTCTGACTGACAAGGAAATCTGCAGGTGGAAGCTGAAAGATGTCCGTGATGTGTGTGTGTGTGTGTGCGCGCGCGCGCGTGTTTTATATATGTATTTCTACATGTTATATTAATTCAGTCTTGGTGCTACCTGGAAAATGTAAATCAGTACAACCCGGCGCAGTGCCGAGCCGTTAGAGACTAAGCCGGCAACCGTAACAAACCTGTTTCTAAGGGAGAGGGACTAACGTAAAACTTGCGGCTTCACGCAGTTACCGGTCATCTTGCTTCGACTTGTTACAAGATACTTGTCACAAAGACTCAGATAGTGGCACACGTGTGGTACAAGTGTTTATCACTGTTATCCAAATTATGCACAAATGTCTTTTTATGTGATGCCATTTGTCATTTCCATCTACAGAAGGTATTATTCCGATGGAAGAGTGGCCACGCGTGCAGACCCAACCAGTGAGAAACTTCAACGCTTGAAACTTTGATCGGGGAACACTTCATCGCCAAAACTGAACTGATCCATTACAACTTTTGTCTGAAATCTATGCATCAAACCATGTAGATGTGATTCCATTTGTGAATTCCATCTACAGAAAGTGCTATGCCGGTGGAAGAGTGTCGAAATGTGCAGTGAAATCTAGTGAGAAGGTTCAACAGTCGAAACTTTGATCGGGGAACACTTTATCCAACAAAGTGACCTAATCAATCCAGTGGAAGTTACAACTTTCATCTGAAATCTATGCGTAAAACCATGCAGATCTGCCGCGGGAGTGAACAGTCGTCTCAGTATTAATGGGCAAAAACATCAGAAATACCATTGACAATGAGCAAGCTGGAGGCGGCAATCATCTGTGAAGATGGAGCAATCACTATGTATGTATATATATATATATATATACACAAACACAGACACACACTCAAACACACATACACTTTTATCCGCATTCACCAACACACATTCAAGAAATCCAGTAAGATGGTAATGGGGACGTATATATTTCTTACTACGCATATTTGTTAGAGTTTATGTGTTTAACTATACTTAACTACATGTATATACACACACGCACGCACACACATATGCATACGTGTATGCATATATATATATATATATATATATATATATATATATATATAATACTCACCACGGTGTATTCGTAATATGCTAGA
>NC_142933.1:71382460-71387460 GCF_046866305.1 Octopus bimaculoides
TTCATCTTTTCGGGATCGATAAAATGAGTACCTGCCAGACGAACCCCGAGGATCAATGTAATCGACTTATCCCCTACCTCCAAATTTACTGAGCTTCTGCCCAAACTTGAAATCATTATTAGCGCGCTGGCAGAATCGTTAGCACGCCGGACGAAATGCTTAACGGTACTTCGTCCGTCTTTGTGTTCCGAGTTCAAATTCCACCGAGGTCGACTTTGCCTTTCATCCATTCATCCAGTGGAGCACTGGGGTCGATGCCATTGTCTGTCTCCCTCCTCACAAAATCCAGGCCTTGTACCTATAATAGAAAGGATTATTACTGTAGTAAAGGCGGCTAAATGACAGAATCGTTAGTACGACGAAGAAAATTTTTCGCGGCATTTCTTTGGCTCTTTACTTTCATTTTTTCACATATAAATGATATTGTTGGTCATAGCTGCTCACTTGGATTCCACCCTACTCTAATTACTCTCATTACTCTACTTACTTGGTCCTCGGTGAAATTATCGGAGTGTAAGTACAAATCATTTGAGCCCTACTAAGTGTTTCCTATATTGAGATTCTCTCTATCTCGTCTATTAACTCTCTCTCTCTCTCTCTCTCTCTCTCTATATATATATATATATATATATATATATATATATAGAGAGAGAGAGAGAGAGAGAGAGAGAGAGACTCATTCTACCACATATGACAAAAGGAACGATGTAAATATTTTGTGTTCCTTATTGATGAAGATATGTTTGAAAAATGGCTATATCTTTTATGTTTGAAATTTATGCGGTCACCTAACGAGAGCGGTTTCTTTGAAATTTATGTATTGTTTTCATTAATCAATTAAAGGAGCCGCTTGAAATGGCCGTTATTAATTGATACCTGTACATCTTTATTACTCATTTATATTTTATATATGTAACATATAGTATAATTATAAACAGGGCACATTTTAGCCATTTCTTCGCAGAATGAAAAATGATGAATAGCCTCACTGGGTTCTCATCAGAGGCGTCTACATAATTTTGACAGTCTTCAGGGAAACAAGCAGCCAGACTGTTTATATAGTCAACAAAAATGCAGCTGTAACTCTATAAAGGAGTCTCTAATTTGCATACCGAAAGTGTTTAACCCTCTATAAATGTCAGCGGTCTGTCAACAGGGATCTTGGGCAGTTGGACGCAATATAGAGCGCGTAGGCAATGTTTACTCATCATTAATTGTGACTGTGTGCTACAAGCACATATATTGCTAGAAGTAAGAGTTAAACTACTTATAGCTGCGTAAAAGCATATTAATATATATTGACAGGGTAGATAACTGCCCCATCGGTGAGGCAAAGCTGGAACACCTGACCGCTCAGTTTCATCCCAATGAGAATTGTCAACAGTGTGCTTTCATTGCTTCCATATATGTGCATATATAATATGGATATATATGTATATATTAATATTATATATATATATATATATATATATATATATATATATATATATATATGTATGCATGTATATATATCTATTTACACACACACACACACACACACACACGCACACACACACACACACACACACACACACACATATATATATATATATATATATATATGTATATATATACATATATATATATATATACAGCACACACACATATATATACATATATCGATAGATGGACAGATAGATTTACATACAAATATATTCGCATATATGCGTGCTAGGTTGCTTACTCTTATGATTTCATTCCATTAATCTCTCAATTATTTACACTGACTCCTAAACTCTCAAATATTTCCTTCTCTTCATTTCTGTCTAAGTATAAAATAGACTCTCAAATTTTCTTCCTAGCAAAATTTGCTCCCACCTTTTTTATCCATTCTCCAAGTTTGCTCTCGACAAGTACACAATTTCAATATGATACATGAATTTCTTTCTCTCTTTTACAATTGCTATCAATCCTTGGTTTCCTTCAGTTATTCTCTATACTGCTGTTAGTATATTAAACTATTTCTCTAGGGCCTCCGCTCTATCTTAGTAGAATTCTCTTCCATTGATGATCTCTTATTCCTTCGACCTCTGCTTCTCTCACTGCTTCTTCTATTCCTCTTTACATTTTCACTGCCTGCAGTCTTGATTTCCTGTCTCGATAGTTGGCTGATTTGCTGGTTATTTCCCTCTTTCTTCCCTCCCACCAATGGCAGACTATCCCCAATTTGTATATTTAATGCATTTCTCTTTATAATATTTTCCTGTTTTCCCCCTCCTCTCTCAGTACAGCCACTGCTTTCTCTTTCAGCATCTTAATAAAGCGCAGAGAGAAACTAACCAACAATATAGGGATATTAGGCATGGCGTTGGGTTTAATAAGCAATATATGTGTGGGTGTATCTTTGTCTGGGTGTGCGTGCGTCTAAGTGTGCATGTGTGTACTGTTTGCTTCTGAAAACAGAATAGATAGAACTCAAACGTTACAAAATATATTTTTCTTTTATATTTTATAGGTAGAAAATACAAAGTGACTCAAAAACCGAGAATTTCGCGAGTGGCACTTATCAGGAAGAGAGAGAGAGAGAAATCAACAAAAAACAAATTGGTTTTAGGTTTCAAGTTAAATACCACATTGTAGATAAGTTCTTAATATGTGCAGGGTAGTTGGATGTACGAAAGGGTAACAGTTGACATAGCATGATATACGCCAATGAAATTCGTTCATAAGATCAGTATACAAGGGAGGGCAGGAGATGATAATAGGTTGGGATACGAGTAAACCTAATCCTAGATATAATAATCTTTATTACTTTCGGGAAGAAATTTGTAAATACCACCTCATTAGGGATGGTATGTGATATAGAAATACCATAAGATTTAGACTAAGAGAATCTAATAAATAGCCATATCTGAAAGATTACGTGTATGTAAATGCGATTATAGATTGTAGACTGATATGTGCATATGTGCAAATATGTGTGCATGTGTGCAAATAAATGTATGCAAATATATATGAGACCAAAATGTACGTACGCCGCTATATGTATATAAAAATGAATACTCAGGGTGTGTGTATGTTGTATGTATGTGTATCTGTATATATATATATATATATATATATATATGTATGTGTGTGTGTATACACACTAACACACACGTTTATACATATATAAGTATGTGTGCGTGCACGTACATACATATTTATGCATGTTTTGTTCTGTACTTGTGTTTGTTTACAGAAACATAAATACATGTAATAAATATACGTGAATATGTGTCTGTATACATTTGTATGTATATATGTATTTATGTATCTATGTATAAATATATATATATATATATATATATATATATATATATATATATATATATATATATATATATATATATATATATATATATATATATATATATAATATATATATATATATATATATATATATATATATATATATATATATATATATATATATATATATATATATATATATATATATATATATATATATATGTATGTATCTATATGCATATATATATATATATATATATATATATATATATATATATATATATATATATATATATATATATATATATATATATATATATATATATATATACATATATGACTGTGCATGTGGGTAAGAACTTTATCTTATAGTAACAAAATGTGTACAAGCACAATAACTCATACAGATAGAAAAAAATAGGCATATAAATATATATGTATGTGTGCATGTATGTGTGTATGTAGGTTTGTTTGTTTGTACGCATGTAGTAAATATGTTGATATATATATATATATATATATATGCACGTACGTATGCATATATGCGGCATGTATTATTAGATATACACACTTATATGTTTGTGTGTGAGTTATATCCTAATATATATGTAATGGCCATTATATACTTGGACATGGAGATTTCTCTTTAACTTGTGTGTACGTATTTAATTACTTATCTAAACACTCACAAACGCATACACACAAACACACACAGAGAGGGCCGAGAGAGAAGGTGAAGGATAGACAGTTATAGATATACATATGTATACGTAGAGATAGTAGATAGATGCACATACGCAGGATTGTATAAATACACGCATGTATATATTCTTATACACACAATTATATATATATAAATATACATTCATATGCACACACACTCAAACACATACCCACACACACATATACGCGTATATATATATATATATATATATATATATATATATATATATATATATATATATATATACACTTAGCTTATTTATGAATATGTCTGTAGAAGAGTGACGAGTAAGTATGTCAGCATATAGATTTATATATATACATTCATACAGTGGGTGTGTGGAATGCGCAGGGGTGGCTGTGTAGCATGAAGCTTGCTTCTCCACCACATGGTTCCGGGTTCAGTTCCACTGCATTGTACCTTTGGTAAGTGTCTTCTACTATAGCCTTGGGCCAACCAAAGCCTTGTGAGTGGATTTGGTAGACGGAAACTGAAAGAAGCCCGCTGTATGTATATATATATATGTGTGCGTGTGTGTGTGTGTGTGTGTGTGTGTGTGTGTGTGTGTGTGTGCGTGCGTGCGTGTATGTTTGTGTTTACGTCCCTATAACTTAGCGGTTCAGCATAAGAGGTTGATAGAATAAGTACCAGGTTTGAAAAATAAGTACAAGTGTACTTCGACTAAAAATTCAAGGTGGTGCCCCAGTATGGCCGTAGTCTAATGACTGAAACAGCTAAAAGATAAAATATAAAAGATATATATATATATATATATATATATATATATATAAGATAATAAGAGTGAAAAAACTACAGAAGGCTTGTGTTACATGGTTAAAGTATATATTTAAATTATGTCAGAAAAATGTAAGAAAAATGTTAGAAAAATGTTATAAAATCTTTTTGGTATATAAACATTGTATTTTGAGAAATAACCGGTTTCGTGTTGTCTTTTCAAAGTTCTCTACTTCATTGTGTCGTGTTCGTTCCAGTCTGAGAAAGAAGA
>NC_142933.1:71392460-71399960 GCF_046866305.1 Octopus bimaculoides
AACTAAACAATCATATGGCATTCGTATTCTTATCTTTGGTCGTGATAGCACCTAAAACATAATTGTGATACGTACTTGCATTGTTAGATGAGTCCTTTATGTGTGTGTGTGTGTGTGTATGTGTGTGTATGTGTGTGTATGTGTGTGTATGTGTGTATGTGTGTGTGTGTGTGTATTTAGCAAGCCCTTGTTATAATACAGCTTTGGCTGCAAGGAGATTTAGGCATAATATCACCCTTGCTCCAACACTCCATTTTCTAATACTAAGCAGAGGCTCCGTAAGATTATGTGGTTAGCAACCCTCTTAAATGTTAAGTCAGATAATTACCCTAATTTATCTAATTCTGATTGATAAATATTATCCCATTAAAGATTCTTATAGAAACAGTTCTGAAGGAACTGTTTAAATTTGAGTTACGATATATCCCCAGACATGAAAGATATTATAATTACAAACTAACCAACTAAATTAACAGAAGCTAAGTGCAATTACAGAAACATCAATACATTCCCAGTCGACCAGTTGTATGCACAGGCAATAATGTATGAAGCAAAAGTCTGTTCCACTAAACTGAACTATACCACAGAGTGTAAACACAACATTGGTATGCTGGAAGGTAGTTTTAAATAGTTTTATATGAACTACACATCATAGTCACATATATAGAGAAAATACAGCATTATCGAATTACATCTGGCATTTACATTGAAAATGATACTGACATTCAGAAATCTCGAAGGGAAGTAGATGGGTAGGCGTTCAAGTTTTCTACTTTTGAGAAGAGGGTCTTCTTGAAGGATATCAACAATTCTCTTAATTATTTAAGCATATGATCGGATTTTCTTTACAAATGGCACCCATTTCATCATGTATCAGTTAACATTTTGGAAATTCACATTATTTCAGGATTAAAATGATTTACATTGAATTATCAGAAAATCCCTACTTATTTAATTGGTCTATCATGTATTTCTTCCGCAATGTTAAAAATTACATCATTGCATTTTTCAGAACACCGCTAATTTCCCTGACGATTTGAGGATAATCTCAGAAACTCGCCTGAACCGTTTTACAGATGCCTTTTTTTTTTATTACATTTCGTAATTGTTATGAAATCTAAACTAAATACTTAGTTTAGGTATAAAAGATTCATAAGAATTATTCCCCTTTTAATACCTCAGAGTTACGGCATATGACACGAAACAATTGCTATTTCTTACAAGATTCATGTACTAGAATACCTTCGTGAAAGGTCGCTGCTCTAATATTGTCCGATAAAATTAGTAGAAATGCTGTCCCATCTTATATATTGACTACACAAGAAGTTCTGACATTGACAAATACCGAGGCCACGCATACAACAGTAGTATGTATGCGTAATTTTTTTTTACTTCTTTCTTTTTATCAATGAGAAGACAAATTACTGTAGGCATCAACATAATTCTTCTTTCTTCGCACATTTTATTAAACATAGCAATTTGCTCTTCCTCTTTTCAAACATCAAATCACTTTCAGTGAAAAAGACGTTAGAATAATAATGTGTGTGTATGTGTGTGTGTGTTTCTGGGAGTATGGATATATTCGTGCATGCTTGTTAGTGTGCATGTATGTATGTATGTATGTATGTATGTATGTATGTATGCATGTATCCGTGCATGCATGTATGTATGTTTTTATAAAGGTTTATATGTATGAGTACATATATGTATCATGTATATATGTATACATATCAGAGCATTTCATCTCAATAGCGAACCTGAATGAATATTTATTAAATGTGCACATGTTGACATTTAACATACAATTTATCCAGACACAGTCTCAGTAGTAAAGTTCTTCTATTTAATACTCGCTGCTTACGACATACATTGATATGTAAATGAATATCAACGTCTGTTTCTCATAAAATTTTGCACAAGTAGCTCTGAGCTGCTTCACCTTTTTTTCTGTAGAACAGATACGAGTCGATACTCCTTAGGAGTGGGCAATAAGCAGTAGAAACTACACAGGCCCACTCAGGTTTCTCTTGCAGATAGAGGGCTATGGTTTTGCTATTTGATATATATGCACATGTGTATGTGTGTGTGTGTGTGTATATACACACCATGGATCCACATTATCTGAGAAACCTTTCATATTCGATCTGGGCACCATGTCGCCGACAAGTTTAAAAAAACAATATTCCTTCTACTCCTAGACCTCCTTTTCTTCACCTCTCTCCACATATTTCCCCTTCATCTCATTGGCCACACTGACTGCTTTTCCTCATTTCATTAATTTTTCCTCTTCCTTACCACACTGTTTCTCCCACCGTTCTTTGTTCACGTATGAAACTCACGTAGTCTTACGTTCCTACACAATTGCAGCCAATATTTTCGCTTTTTATTTTTATTTACTCATAGGTTGTCCCTTTTTTCAACTTTGCCCCTAAAGAACTGTCCGCTACGTTGGATTTTCCACCCTTCACATCAAGTTCACCGTACGATTTGATCGATCTTTTTGATATAATTGTCTCCGGTGCAGAACCAGCCTCATAGAATCTGTTTGGCCATACACACACACACACACACAAACACACACACACACACATACACACATATATATATATATACATACATATATATATATATATATATATGTTTTTCGTCCGCCACTACATTCCTCCATGGCTAGATTTAATTTGCGTATACAGATTTAATCTGCGATCCATGGGACGAGCCGTTTTAACGTTGCGTCCTGCCCGAAGCTCGTCGAAACGCCGGTGTTAAAACGTGGGTAGCTGATGAAGTAGAATGTTCTCTATGTGGCTCGTGTGTTCTCGTCTACGTTTGTTTGCAATGTCCTGTACCCAGATATGCACCTATACATACAGGTGGATGTCGGTATGCACATACCTGTACGTATATATGCATATACTCATTTACTTTTGTTTTTATATATATATATATATATATATATATATATATACACATACATATATATATATATATATATATATATATATATATATATATATATATATATATATATATATATATATATATATATATATACATATATATATATATATATATATATATATATATATATATATACATATACGTGTATAAGGGAACACCACTAGGTGGACATCCAATGTGCTAGAAAGAGGTCATCAACGACCCCTCTTTCTAGCATATTGGATGTCTACCTAGTGGTAATCCGTTATACACGTGTAATACAATTTTTCTGAAATCTTTGATTTTTTTATATGCTAGGCCACTTGGTTTTTAATTGAATTAATATTCACTTTATCACCCTATCCATATATACATATATATATGTATGTATATTTATATATAACACACATGTATATATGTGTGTGTGTGTGTGTAAGTGTGTGTTTGTAAGTGTGTGTGTGTATGTAACTAGATATCAACATATACACACTCACACACACACACATTACTTCATTCGAATGCAGTGAGTGCGAGTAAGAACAAACACGCGTTAGAATGCCTTCGTATCTTCCGTAAAGTCGATGGTTATACGAAGGGCTTCCAGCTGAAAAAAGTAATGAGTAAATGCAGGAGGGACACGTGATTGTCCTGCTCTCTATGAGGGCAAGAACTGCAGAAAAAGTCAATCGGTTCGGACCAACTCACACAGGACAAAGGCTTGAAAAGCGTGCGTAAAATCATATATATATATATATATATATATATATATATATATATATATATATATATATATATATATATATATATATATATATATATATGTATGCATGTATGTATGTATGTATGTATATTTAAAAGAAGCTTGCTTCCCAACCACATGGTTGCGGGTTCAGTCCCAGTGCGTGGCACCTTGGGCAAGTGTTTGCTACTTTAGCCTCTGGCCGACCAAGGCCATGTCAGTGAATTTGGTAGACGGAAACTGAAAGAAGCACGTCGTATATATATATATATATATATATATATATATATATATATATATATATATATATATATATATATGCATGTGTTTGTGTATCAGTGTTTGTCCCTCCCCCACTATTGCTTGACAACCGATGTTGATGGGTTTACATCCCCGTAACTTAGCAGTTTGGCAACAGTCATCCATAGAATAAGTACTAGGCTTACAAAGAATGAGTGTTGGAGTCGATTCGTTCGACTAAAGGCGGAGCTCCAGCATGGCCGCAGCCAAATAACTGAAACATGTGAAAAAATAAAAGAATAAAAGAATAAAAGAATATATATATATATATAGGTATATGCTTGTTACGGAATATTTATACATACAAATAGATAGTAATAGACACTTATATAAATGTCAGTGGCACTAATATTGATAGTAATTCCGCTGATCATCCAAAATGCCAACATACGAGGTGGCAGAAGGAAATACAGGAAAAACGTGTAAGTTTTGCGCACTTAACGTACGAACAATGATACATGCATACATATATATATATATATATATATATATATATATATATATATATATATACATATATATATATATATATATGTATATATATATATATTTAAATATACATACACAATCGCACACATACACACACATACAACATATATTTGTGTATACATATATTTGTATATATACATGAACATATATAACATATACATATATATGAATATATATATATATATATATATATATATATATATATATATATATATATATATATATATACATATATATATTTATATATATATATATATATATATATATATATATATATATATATGTATATATATGTTTGTATATATATATATATATATATATATATATATATATATATATATATATATATATATGAACTCATATATTTACATGATTTAGTGCAGCTATAGAATGAATACTCGTATGATATACGCCAGCTTTTTTTTTATCTTATGTTTATTATTTTATATTTAATTCATCTTATATGTACGTGTTTGTTTTCCAATTTATTATTGTTCTGTATTTATTGCTAATGCGCAATATTGTTTTTGCCGCTAATTATTTTCATATGATCTGATGTGCTGGAAGAAATTCAAAACTAAATAGACCATTGAACACACAAATCATAATCGCCCATGTAATCTTCCTATGTACGCATGGATATGTATGTATGTATGTATGTATGTATGTATGTATGTATACACGTATGCATGTATGCATGTATGCATGTATGTATGAATGTATGTACGTATGTATGCATGCGTCTATGAACGTTTGTATGCATGTCAGATTCTATATGTATATGTTTATGTGTGTGAGTGTACATGTGTGTGTGTGAGTGTACATGCGTGTGTGTGAGTGTACATGTGTGTGGGGGAGTGTACATGTGTGCGTGTGAGTGTACATGTGTGTGTGTGAGTGTACATGTGTGTGTGGGAGTGTACATGTGTGCGTGTGTGCTTTCATGCGTGTATATTCGTGTTTGTGTATGTGCGCACGCACACACAAACACACTCACACACACACACATATATATAGATAGATAATTAGATAGATATATCGATATATATATATATATATATATATATATATATATATATATATATAGATAGATAGATAGATAGATAGATAGATAGATAGATAGATAGATAGATAGATAGATAGATAGATAGATAGATAGATAGATAGATAGATAGATAGATATCCATATTATACTTATGTGTGCCGAAATTTTGATGCATAACATATATATAAATGTGTATACATATTTGTGTATATATACATTTCTGTGTGTGTGTGTGTGACTGTGTGTGTATACATATCTATATATCTATATATCTATCTATATATATATATGTGTGTGTGTATGTATATGTGAGTATGTATTTATGCTTGTATTGTGTGTACACACACACGTACACACACACAAACACACACACATATATCCATACGTAAATGTGTTCGTTCTAGTGTGTGTGTATGTGTATGTGAATGTATGTCTGTGATATGTATATTCACTGTACTGGTGTACTGATATACTGATATTAGTAAACACTATGAAAGCTTATAATTCTAACAGTGTGTTCTCTAGTGTGAGAGATATATCTCTCTCTGTTGGTCGCATCTATGAGTAGATAGATTTCTATTCCTCTCACACATGTTCAATATTGTTGGCTTCAGTTTACTTTCTTATTGACGGTATGAAATGGATAACCGAAACAAAATCCCATCTCACAAGTTGCTGTTCTTCTACTTCGTTTTCTTCTTCTTTTTGGTAGTGGTAGCGGTTTGGAAGAGGGAAGAGGTGGTGCTAATGCTGCAGTGGTTAGTGGTGTTGTTAAATCCTTTCTTTATTCTATATATTTTTGTTTGTTTCTCTTGAATCACGGTGCTTATCTTCGGTTTCCGTAACGTTGAGAGCGCACGAAAAACAAATCTCTTCCCTCCCTCTGGGATATGACGCTGGTCTATCTCCCACACCGGAATTTATTTCATTTGTTTCCTATTTTTACTTTTTTTTTTTTTTCATCTTTTATCTTTTACTTGTTTCAGTTATTAACCTGCAGTCATACTGGGGCAGCGCCTTGAAGAATTTTTAGTCTGATGAATCAGCACCAGTACTTAATTTTTGTTAAGCCTAATCTCTTTTTGCTGAACCGCAAAGTTACAGTGGTGTAAACACACCAACACCGGTTGTCAAGCGATGGTGGGGGACGAACACACACGAAGACACACACTCACATATATCTATCCATATATATATGCGCAAATACACACACACACACACACACATCTATATATAGGAAAAATAGAAGTTGAAAATGCACTGAAAATAGTTAAAATATTTTTTATTAATATATTTAAAGCTTTAATTGGTTTCACAGTTTATACTGATTTTCAAAAATAGAAAAGAAGGGCTTATGTCGCAGCTCCTTTTGCTTCTGAGTAGTGTTTGAAGATTGCCCTATTTTTATAGTGTTCATGGCTCAAATTAGTATATGTTTTGAATAGGATTTGATTGGTAGAAGATAGTCACATGACTGGTCTTAAAAAATTTTTTTGTACGTTCCCCGCTATGTTCGTGTGTTAGTATCAAGTGATGACGTTTGCCGTCGTAAGTTAAGGCTGACACAGTTAACTGAACATGTCCAAACAATCAATGCTCTGAATGTTTTGTCAAGTGTTTGTAGAGAATGAACACATGATTAAGTTTATAACCTTTTGTACCTTTCCTCTACGTACGTGTGTTAGTGTCACGAGACATTATATTTTCTGCCTAAAATGAAGGTCGACACGGTTGAGTGAACATGTTTACTTATAATCAAGAAAACTGGAATCTTTACTTAGATGACTGCCTAATCCTATGGGCGCACGTATTTGAACAACTTATAGATTTCAAAACTCTAATCAACAGCATAAACAATATTAACTTTACCTTAGAATGCAGTAAAACTCAACAACCATTCCTGGATATACTAATCATCAAAAGAGACAACATCATTGAAACAGATATTCACCACAAACAAACAGATTCGAAACAATACTTACTCTTC
>NC_142933.1:71402460-71404960 GCF_046866305.1 Octopus bimaculoides
CATACATATATATATATGGATATATATACATACATACTCCTGGGTGTGTATGTATCACTTTGTGTATATGTATGTGCGTGTGTGTCTGTGTGTGTGTGTGTGCATGTGTGTATCGCTCTATGGTCCATTGCTCCCTCGCACTCGTTTGTCCCAGGAGGAAAGTGGGCAAAAATGTAACTTACCACAAAGTAATTTCTCAATTTCAGTTCTTTGTATACTTTTGAATCTTTATGGTCGATTTACTGTGCAGTGCTGGTTGTCGTAACGGTGACAGTAGCAGTGGTGACATTGGGGATAATGATGTCTTGTGGTCGTCACTCTCACGGCGGTGGTGGTGGGGTAATGTTGGTGGTTGTGCTGATGGTGGCGGTGGTGGTGGCGGAGGTGACGGTGGTGTCAATGGTAGTTGTCGTGTTGGTGATGGTGGTGTGGTGGTGGTGGTTGTGATGGTGGTAGTCGTAGTGTGGGTGGTGGCGATGTTGATGACGGTGATCATATTGATTGTGGTGCATATCACATCAATAATTGTTGTAGATGAAATGATGATGAGGAGGATTAGGAAGAGGAGGGAGGGGGAGAGAAGAACGAAGTTGATGAGGGTGAGAAGGAGGAGGAGGAAGAGGAGGTTGATGACGACGACGATGATGAGGACGCTGACGATGACGACGACGATGACGAGGACAACGAGGAAGAGGACATGACGACGACGCTGAAGATGACGATTATAATGAGAAATATCATGATGACCATGATGATCATGATGGTCATGATGATGAAGACGATAATAACTAATTTGCTGTTGGCAAGAAACGGGTAAGAAATATTCAGCGACTTCCCGTGTATGCATTACATAAGCAGTTTTCTCTCCCACTGTATTTGTGAAAATTTCAGATCGAACGATACCCAACATATTAAAAAGCTATTCTTACTCGTACACGAGAACGATGCTAATGTAGTTGTTTAGCCCAATATCATCCCTAATTGCGCAGACCTATAAACAAATGTGAACTAGTGTTGGCCATGCTATAATCGTTTTACCTTCTTTCTCTTTCTTACTTATTTTTCAGGGTCAGAATATCTAGGGTTGTATTATAAATGCAATCCTAAATAGACTGAGCCTCCTTTTCTACTTTTAGGCCGTACAGTGTGATACGAGAAAAAATTCAGTAGCATTTCTTGTAGCCCGAGCGACCACTAAGCATAATATTTTCTAAATATTAGCAAATCGAATTATCAGAATTCGTCTTCTATATCGGCATTCGGAAACGGGTTTAACTAAAAATCCTTACACTCACTGAAGTGAATTTTAGAATCTCAGTTTAGGAAATATCAACTTGAAGGTTTCTTATTTGGATCCACTTGCAGAGTATGTCTGTCACACGATGAATTCAGGCACTCTAGTTGTGGTTGAAGATTAGGCCAGGTCAACTCTAATCGAGTAGTTCTATTATCAAAGTTATTAAAATGCGATAATACCGTCTTTTATTTTTCAGTTAACCTAGCCAATACCATTTTCTTTCTCTATTTTCTGCTGAAGTGCAAAAGCTTGAAACGTTGGACAGTTCCCTTCACGCACCGACTAAACTTAATGAGACTCTACGAACTCTTGTGCTAATTAATTGCTGCTCACGCAGACCTCGATAGCTTTTCTTCGGATTGCAGTTTCTACTTGAAGTAAAAGCTATTCTTATCTCTGAAAAGGCCTGAAAAATCTGAAAAATAACATCTAATACGTATTAGATATTAATCTAAGCTGGATTAGCTAGAAAATTAATACGTCTTTAGAGCATCAAAGGAAAGAAGTGCCGCGGAGTTTTTTTGTTTTTTTTAAATTTTTTTTCTTCCAGTGCTGGACTGGCGAAGCTACTAATTGTAAATAATGATAGGGTATTTTTTTTTTAAATTTACCTTTTATGTTTTATCGTTCTTCATAGGACTGCGGCCCTGCTGGGTGTAGGTCTTGGAGAGTTTAGTCGAACAAATTGACCCCAAGGCTTATATTTCATATGGTACTTATTCTATCGGCCTCTTTTTACCGAACCACTAATTTACGGGGACGTAAACAAACCAGCACCGAGTGTCAAGTGATAAGTGGGGAACAAACGCACAAAGTGACACACACAAATATACATATTCATATATATATACACCTATTTATACATACATACTCACACTCACACACAAAAACACATATAATATTAGAAAAGGCATAAATGATGGGCGTTACATATTTTCTTCCTCGCGCAGTTTTGACTCGTAGTTGCTTTTGCAAAGCATTAGAACGTCTGCGATTCGAAGCGCAGACTCTGACGAAGTTCGCATTAGTTTTTTTTTTTCTTTTTTCTTTTTTTAGAAACAGCTCTCAGTCAAAATTGCACGAATAAAAGAATACGTAAAGCCCATTACTTATGCAATTTTATTGTATATTACTCTGTGAAAACGACTAGTTTTTACAAAACTGACTAATGATGGACTCCAGTATCGGACCCTGTCATAGGTT
>NC_142933.1:71409960-71422460 GCF_046866305.1 Octopus bimaculoides
ATGCATTACTGATGTCACATTTTTGAAAATATTTTACTACTACTTCAATTTTCACGGCATTCCATGATTTCAGGACCCACTCGCACACCTTTTCAAATGACCTGTTGGTGTTAGTTCATGGTCCTTGGCTCTCATCCACTGATTCCACTCTTTCATAAATGCCTTAAAAGACTTGTTGATTGATACGTCCATTGGTTGTAATTGGCTTGTTAAACCATTAGAGATCACTGCCATTTTCGCTTCCAATTTCTGTACCCTTTCTTTAATACCCTTTGTTTTGTGGACACGAAACTGGTCCCATACAAGAAGGGATGATTTTTTAAGGAGGCCACTGGAACGCCTTGACCAGAACTTATGTAACCATAAATTCACTCCCTCTTCATCTATCCAACACCTTGGATGAACGTGAACAAAAATTCCACTTGGAATTTTGTCTTTTAGTAAAGTTTTCCTCTTGAAAATAAACAGTAGCGGCAATTTTGTTCCATCAGCACAACACAACAATACCGCAATGTAATGGGTTTTCTCATGTCCAGATGTCTTTACACTTACGGTTTTGAAACCCTTTAACATCCACTATTCTATTTGATACCACATTAAACATTAGTGACACCTCATTCATGTTTCCGATCTGACCCAGTTCGAAGTCAGTCGATTTTCTTGCACTGATTAATTTGTTGTCATAATCTTCAGGCATTGTTTGTGCTATTCTTATTTTGATTCTCATTGCTAGTCCATGCTAATTCATGAATGTGTAACACTATCTTGATGTGCCACGAAAATCATCCAGACTTCGTGCTGCTGCCTCACTTTTGATTCATTCATAATCATTTTATTGATACTGCGAGACCCGAATTTCTCTACGCAACTATTCACTCCTTCATCTCTTGTTCCAATTTTGGCCACTGAGCTGCAGTGTGAAGAAAGTTATGTTTAAGTCTTGATGCAGGCTTCAACAGGTCTTGTTTCTTCCAGTAGCGGATCATTTTCTCAGTTGGCGGTGCTCCAAAATGCCTGTCTGCAGCCCTGTTACCATGCTGTTTGGCATATTCTATCACTTGTAGCTTGTAGCCGATCGTGTAAGAGTATCTTCTGCTTGAGTTTGCCATAGTAACGGGTGTGCTAAGTATTTTAAGCAAAATCTTCTGAAGTTGCGGATCACTCCTAACGTCAGCAGGTCCAAGTTTGAACTGGTTAAGACCACGGGTCTCAGAGATCAAGGAGGAAGCCTATGTTGCTGTTTGAACACAACACGTTTCCTCACAGATTGTATGTGATTACGATAGTATTGTTATTAATATTTGCTTGTAAACCCTTTTAATATACTTCAGTTTTACTTCTTTCGTCACTTAATAATGATCCCTAAAAGTCAGGTTGATTGAAGAGAGTGATAATACTGGCAATATAGATATACATGTAAAATATCACTCGTCAGTTGCCTCGACTAACATACACGGCTCATACGAGAATGAATTTTTGAGATTGCGTATATTTTAAAAAAATGTATGATGCTTTTGTATATTTACTATCTTAACAAAGTATAATTTATACATTTCAGTGAGCGGTCATATACAGGTGTTCAGATTACTGTCTGGCATAGATAATTTTCCTCTGGGGTTAGGATATGCCTATGAAAAATGCAAACTCCGGCCTCCAGATAGATTTTCGAGACTTATTGTAGGAAAAAGTAGCCGGAATTTACGGTATTTTCCCAGCATGCTAACAATTCCTCGCACTTTCCGTTGCGCTGTTGCCTTTATTGAACTCATAAGGCAAAATATGCTGAATATGCTCTTTTGTCACTTCCATTATAGCTTTGAAAAAATAACTCTTAAAATCGAACTGCACCCTTCAAAACTTGCACTAAGAATTAGGAAAAAAGGGAAAATTACTACCATCTTTTATAACAAGTTGATGCAGGTAGTTTTTCCTGCCCCCCCACCTCCGACTTTCACTTCATGCAATTGATAAAACCGCATTGACCCAATATATATAGACACATACACACGAGTGTGTGTGTGTGTGTGTGTGTGTGTGTGTGTGTGTGTGTGTGTGTGTGTTGTTGGAGAGAAAAATTAGGTATTTACTTCTTACAAGGAAAACGTTAATAGTTATCTATGTAACCTTTATCAAAGTGTTTCATGAATGTCTTATAACAGAAATATGCAGTATATTTGTCATCCCATTGAAGGATATCGAGTAATCCTTTGAAATAATATTTGCCGTTTTTATACTTATGATTATGTACGGTGTGTGTGTGTATGTGTGTGTGTGTGCGCGCGTGTGTGTGTATGTGTGTGTGTGTGTGTGTGTGCGTGCGTGCGTTTGGGTGTGAGTTCGTACGCTTGTTACATTTAAATTGGTTTGTAAAAATTTTTAAATAGCTCTTGAAACACGACATAATGAGAAAGACCACTCGGCTCATCTACTAGTTACTCATCGTGAATCACTTGAAATTTTATCCTAAGAGCAGTCCTTTATATTAAATCATCGTCAATATTGAAGAGCAGTTTAACAAACATATTGGTTTCTGATTTAGGCTGAAAGCCAGCAATTTTATGGTGAATGAACTAGTCGAGATCATCATCGCCAATACTTGGGTTGTATTGTATTTTATCGACTTCAAATTGGTGAAAAGCGAAGGTAACCTTATGGGAATTCAAATTTAAAATGTAGAGAGCAAAGACGACATAGCTTTTGTTTTATGCTCCAGTGATTTTGCTAAGTCGTCGTCTTCAGCTCAGCAAATATATTAAAAATGTCTTTAGAATTAGATAAAGGTAGAAAAAAAAAAAAGAAACTGACAGGAAAACGAGGCAGATAGTCCAAAGTCATGGATGATTTGTAACTCCGAGGAAGGGAGATAATACAAGGAGTAGACAACTTTGCATTGTGCAAATAAAATATTGGGTTCAAATTTTAGCGCATGGTCAGAAATTTCGGTAGAGGGGTACGTCAATTACATCAATACCAATGCTCGATTGATACTTATTTTATCGAGCCCGAAAGGATGAAATGCAAACTTGACCTCGGTGGCATTTGAACTCAGAACATGAAAAAACGGAAGAAATGCTGTTGGCACCTTGTCTGGCGTGCTAACGATCTGCCTGCTCGCTGCTTTAAAGGCGAAGAATATTGGCTTCAAATCTTGGCACAAGGCCTGCAATTTCGGTGGAGAGGGTAAGTCGATTACATTGACCCAGTGCTCAGTTGGTATTTATCTTATCAACCGCGAAAGGATGAAAGGCAAAGTTGATCTCGGTGGTATCTGAACTCAGAACGTAAAGACGTATGAAATACCGTTAAACGTGTTTTCCAGCGTGCTAGCGATTGTCAGCTCGGCACTTTAGAGTCAAAGATTATTAAAAAACATATAATGCCAATTCCTGAAAAGCATTCGTGAAGTAAAATTATGTAGCAACACCAAATGGCGGTGCCCCACCATGGCCACAGCTGGTGAACTAAAACTAGATAAAATAAAATAAGAAAAAAATAAGTAGAAAAAAAACGCATTTGCATTGCCAGTTATAACATTTAATCTATAGTATTGGACTGGAATGTGACAGAACCAAATTCCTTAAGCAGTAATTCGATAAATCTACGAGTAACAATAACACATACTGTACAATAAGTTCGTCACCCAACGACTGCAGATTTCTACCTCTGAATAGGCTATGGTAGGATTTGAACTTAGTCCAAGTTTCTTACAGTTTAGCCAGTTGATTGCCTTAGAGTGGAACTTATTTATCGATCCCGAAAGGATGAAAGGTAAAATTTACCTCTTCGGGATTTGAAGAATAGAATGTGGCAAGGTATTGTTGAACGCCAGGGAGCAATGTAAGAAGACGGTCATTAATATTGCCGCATACTTTTACAAGAAATAGTATGTATCTTTATTCACTGTGATTTAAAATGGCATGAAATCAATTATACCTGAAGCAATAAAATTTTCAAAAAAAAAATTGTCTCAGACCTCAAACAGTTATGGCGCATCGATTAATAGTGATGAACGATCATAAAAGCTATGCCGTCCCCTGGACAATATTTTCACGAACTTGATGCCCGATATATAAATTTTAAAAAATCTTATCGCTTGTCTATGTGCATTTATTCGGTTTGTACAAGTCAGGAAAAGAAACAATATTCGCAATGCAGGAAGAGATAATTTCCATTAGATATATTAAAATTATATCCACAACTCTTACAATATAGTTGACGTATGTCGTATTGAAGAGCATTTACTGAAACAATACACCATTCCTAGCGGCCAAGAAAACTGCTTGAAGCAAAAGCTCTCTGGTACTCACATCAACCGCGATCTGTCTCAGAAAATGACAGTGTAAAAATTTTATGAAATGGTAGCTTACAGACAGATTGACAGATAGCAGATAATAAACTTGACATCATTCTCCATGACAAAAATGACAATAACGTATTAATTATCAATATTGCAATACCAAATGACTATAGTGTTGTGTACACGAGAGCTACGAAGCTATGAAATTACACCGACATAGATGTTGAACTAAAAAAAAAAAAAGTTAATTTTTCTAACTTTTGTAATTGATATAACTGCAGTGGTATAACAACAATTTCAGTAACGACTTGATAAATTAACTACAAATTTGTGAGTTCAAATCCCGACAAGGTAAACTTTACTTTTCGTCCTTTTGGGGTAAATAAAAAAGTTTCACTCCAAAGCAGTCGACTGACAGAACTGTAAGAAAGATGGACTGAGTTCAAATCCTACCATAGCCGACTGAGTGGTAGATATAACCCGTCTCTTGATATAAAGCCCCCATTTGGCACTTTTGGTGCTTTTAGCTGAGTTCACTATGTGGTAAGTATTCAGGCCTGCTCTTGCTGACTAAAAGAAGAAAGTTTCAGTTTGAAATTGGTAGGGCATTCTCTCACTATATTTATAATTTCGATGATTTTTCTGTTAACCATATTTATCGAACGTTTCTATTAATTGCTTTTAAGATGTTCATAATTTTCATTCTAAGCTAAGAGCCCCACTGTATTTCTCAACCCTTGAACAGCCAAGATAATAATAACAGTGAAAATGATGATGATGAGGAGGAGGAGGAGGAGGAGGATGATGATGATGATGAGGAGGAGGAGGAGGAATTCTTTATTTACCACAAAGGGCTTACATTAAGAAAAAGTTAAGGACGGCACAGGACAAAACAATGTTTTTGTGTGTGCGTGTATGTTAGCGTGAGGGTCTTGTGTGTAAAAAGGTTTAACAATTAACAAGGTAAAAGGCGCGGAGTGGCTGTGTGGTAAGTAGCTTGCTTACCAACCAAATGGTTCCGGGTTCAGTCCCACTGCGTGGAACCTTGGGCAAGTGTCTTCTACTATAACCTCGGGCCGACCAAAGCCTTGTGAGTGGATTTGGTAGACGGAAACTGAAAGAAGCCCGTCGTATATATGTATATGTATATATATATATATATATGTGTGTGTGTGTGTGTGTGTGTTTGTGTGTCTGTGTTTGTCCCCCCAACATCGCTTAACAACCGATGTTGGTGTGTTTATGTCCCCGTAACTTAGCGGTTCGGCAAAAGAAACCGATAGAATAAGTACTAGGCTTACAAAGAATAAGTCCTGGGGTTGATTTGCTTGACTAGAGGTAGTACTGCAGCATGGTCGCAGTCAAATGACTGAAACAAGTAAAAGAGTAAAAGAGTAAATGGGGGTTCCTCAAGAGGGAGAAGACGTTCGAGGATTGCTCGTGGAAAAACCCATAAAACCACAGGTGTCCTGACTTCTTGGGCAAATCCCTTCTCTCAGTTCTTTATCTTTGACTTACAGGATTTACAGGGCAGACCCATTCATTTGGACCATACTCACCACTCTCATCCACATTTCAACGAAATGACTGGAAGATAACATTTCCCCCTCCACACTTGTTTTCCTCTTCAAGTGTAATTTGAAGAAGTTGAGGAATTTCTGAACAAAGAGGAAAGCGTTTGTTTTCTTCCCCTTCAATCGCATAGACCATACAGCTACTTTCGCCATGGTTACCAGGCATATAAAAACTGCCTACCCTTCCTTGTTTAAAACAATGGCTGCGGGGCGATCTTCACAATGTTGATAATGCACAGTTGTTAATTGGATGTATTCCACACACGACAGCACGTATTTGGACATCAACCCACAGATCAGCAATGCTCGAGCGCAGAATGAATGGATGCAGGACGATTTCGTCGCCCTGGGCACGCTTGGATATGCTTAACTGACGGCATTTCTGTACCTGTAAAGTTCGACTCCCGGTTCCCAGTTGCACTTTCAGGCCAGGGATTCCTGAAAGTTATTCGGCTCTAGGCCGAAATTTCTCACAAAGTGAACGGCTTGTTGGTCGTCTTCGACGCCCGCTGTCTCCTGATGAACGTCCTCGCTTTTATACGCTCTAATTCTTTATGGAATGCTAAAGTGGATTTTCCACCTATCGCAGTGCCTGATTTTAAAAGCTTGAAGACATTCCACTTCCAAAGCACTCTCTCTCTCTCTCTCTCTCTCTCTCTCTCTCTCTCTCACACACACACACACACACACACACACACACACACACATACATATACTCACTCTCTCTCATACACACTCTCTTTCACTTTTAGTCTGACTCAGGGCTGCAGCCCCATCAAGGAAACGATTTTGGGAAACACGCGTCTGGCGAACGCCGACCACCCTCGTTCTCCGTCAATGGCGTTGGAGATGTAGCCTCAGCACATGTTTGCGCATCATCAAACATGGCATGCCCAGTCCACCACACAGCGGGTTTTGGACACCAGCTGGATCACCTGACCACGAAGAACGTGTCTCACCGTAAGAAGCGAAAAGGTATACGGTCCTGTACAGTCGGGCGAGAACCGGGACAAGGCACGACAGTCAGGCGGATGTAGATGACGGACGCGATGTACGCATTCACTATCTCTGCCCAATCTTTCAGGGATAGCTTCCCCTTGGCCCATTTCTGTTTGAGAGTAGCCGCCTTTCTCATTACGCTCAGAGTGAGAGAATTCTTTTAGGCACACCTACCGTTATATATTGAAGAACTACCAACGACCACTACGCTAGCATTTTATTTCTCGCATAATACTTTACCACTACCTATGAACAAATAATTTTAAAACTATTCGCATTATCAGCATTACTAAAACTACATCAATAAAAGTTGTTTCCTTAATCATATGTATTGTTTACAGCTAATTGCTAACATGAATACAGAAAAATATCTGAAATCCTGTACGTACAAATTAATATATGACTACCTGACGCACATTGTAGCATTTTCTTTCGCAACTCTGAAATCTGAATGGATTTCATATTTCCATGCGTTCTCAGAAATTTTTGCTTATATATTGTCACGCAGCTTCCTTAATTTCAAGAGACTTCAGCTTACTATACGAAGAGATGAAAGGCAAAATTGAAGTCGGTGGAATTTGAACTGAAAATGTTAAGACAGACGAAATGCCAAACTCGGCATTCTGTCCGGTTTGCTATATTGATTCCATCAGCTCACCACCTTAAGATATGTATAAATTATAGAATTGGCTAATGTATATATATATATATATATGTATATATATATATATATATATATATATATATATATATATATATATATATATATATATATATATATATATATATATATATATATACATACATATGTATATATATATATATATATATATATATATATATATATATATATATATATATATATATATATATATATATATATATATATATATGCTCTTCTTGCCCCCGCTATATTGCCCCTCCCTTCTTTCAACAGGAAATCTCAAATCTCTTGCCAAACCTATGTCAGCCTCTATTATGTAAGAATCGGTCGCAGTAAATGGTTGGCGGCTCATTGAACACTCTCCAGAGTGTCTATTGTAGTATTGTCTTTCAACACACAATATTTTAATATGCTTAACAAACATATACACACAGAGGAGACGCATGCACGTGCGTGCTCAAGTATGAGTGTGAGTAGACTGTGTGAACGCGTACGCGTGAGTGTTTGTGTGTATGTGCATATATTTATGCATATGTGTGTGTGTGTGCGTGCGTGTGTACGTATGTGTGTGCATATATGTACACCCCACACACACATATATATATATTATACATTCCCATATATATATATAGGGTTTCTAACTGCATATCTGTTTATCCTTCTTTTCCGTATTTGTCACACACACTCTGAATCACTGTCTCCATCACTTTCCTCCAACTTTCCCCGTTTTCCTCTCTTTCTGTCTCTCTCTCCCACCCTCTCTCTATAATTCTCTCTCTCTCTCTCTCTCTCTCACTCTCTCTCTCTCTCTTCCTCTCTGTTTTCTTTTTTATATCGGCTTCTCATGCAATCAATATGTCAGTATGCATTTATCTGTGTAGATATGTATATGTATGTATGTATATATCTGTTTGTGTGTATGCGTGTGTGTGTGTGTGTGTGTGTGTGTGTGTGTGTGTGTGCATGTGTAAGTGTGTGCGTGTGTGTGTGTGTGCGTGTCTACGGTGTTGTGTGTGTGTATGTATGCACGTATGTATGCATTTATGTATGTCTGCAGAAGGCGGTTTATAGAAAGTAAAAGCGGGGAAGAAATGCAGAATATGATATATATGTATATATATATATATGTATGTATGTATGTATGTATGTATGTATGTATATATATATATATATATATATATATATATATATATATATTTATATGGACGTGTTTGTGTGTGTGTGTTTGTGTGTGTATGTCTGTGTGTGTGCGTGCGTGCATGTGTGTGTGTGTGTGTGTATGTGTGTGTGTATCTACAAGTATATATGACGTATGTGTAAAACTAATCTTAGTTAAAGTTAGGATGGAGCAGAGAACCTCGCAACACACCCTGCACCAATTGCTGCCAACGACCATGTATTGCTGTCAACAGTGATAAAGTCACATTCCAAACGTTCCTTCACACCGAATGCCAGTCCTTCTTTCTTCAATATATACAATGTAGCGACACCGGAGCCTATAGAGTTCCAAATAAATTTACCTTACAACGTTTACGTACTTGCATTTTCATATCCCTCGTAGGAACCTCCACCGCATCTCCTGCCGCAGCTTGCTGCCGCCGTCACCACCGCAGCCACCGCCGCCGCAACCGTCGCCGCCGGCCCTCACACCATGGCCGGCCCTCACACCATGGCCGGCCCTCCCGCCATCGCAGGCCCTCATGCCACTGCCGCCGCCGCTCTCTCTTTCTCTTTCTCTATCTGTTTCTCTCTCTCTCTCTTTCTCTCTCTCTCTCTTCCTCTCTCTCTCCCTCTCTCTCCCTCTCTCTCTTTCTCTCTCACTCTCTCTTTCCCTCTCTCTCTCTCTCTCTTTTTGTCTCTCTATCTATCTAACTCTTTCTCTTTGCAACAAATCTGTGAGCTTGTACCAATATAAGAATATAACCATGATGCTTAATTATTTTAGCTCCCTGAAGTCACAAAACTTTGCAACAGGTACGCTCCAGATGTGACTATCTTGTCTAATATTTTTTCAATCATAATGTATGTCAATGATATTTTCTATCTTTTTTTATATCTTTTCCTTTCTACTATAGGCACAAGGCCTGGATTTTTTGCAGAATAGCTAGTAGATTACATCGACCCCAGTGTTGGACTGGTACTTATTTTATCGGCCCCGAAAAGAGGTAAGGCAAACTCCACCACGGCGGAATTTGAACGTAGAACGTGAAGCCCGAAGAAATGCTGCTATGCATTTTGTCCATCGCCATAACAATTCTGCATACTCGCCGCTTTGTTGTTTGTTCATATGTTCCGAGTTTCTAAACCTGAAAGATCCGTTCGTAATGGCAGACGAGGTAAGATCTTTTGCTTCGTTTTTCTTTTTCTTTTTTGCGTTGGGTAAACCTAGCAGATGGCCATGCATGCGAGCCACCCCTACCCATACTTCTGATATTATCTAAAGGAAAGAGAAGGACTGATACACCTTGTCATTACCTTCAGAAAACCAAAAATTTGAATAAATATTGGTTTCAAATTTTGGCACACGGCCAGCGATTTCGGTGCAGAGGGTAATTCGACTACAACGACCCCCGTGTTCAACAGGTACTTATTGTATCAACACCGAAATGACAAAAGACAGAGTCGACCTCAGCAGAGTTTGAATACAGAACGTAAAGACGGACAAAATACTGCTAGGCAATTTGTCGGGCGCGCTAACTATTCTGCCAGCTCTCCGCCCTAAAGTCGTAAGAGATATAAGACACACCGTCTGACTATTCCGTTAATCTTCCAAATGCGTTATCTTCGTGATATTTCCAAAGATAAGGAAGTCTTTCTACGGTCATAGCATTTTTTCTCGGACTGTCATAGTTTGGAACTTTCTTCAACCTGGTTGTTTTCCTCCTCTTTGTGACCTTAAACTCTTTTAGTCTAAAGTAAATTCATTCTTTTCGTCTTAATCTTACCTTCTTCATAGTCCTTTACACTAAGCGGCTTCTCGCCTTGTTTCTTTTATAAAAACTTCCTTATATAAAAGCAAAAGATTCGCGAAGTGACTAAAGGCCAGCGTAACTACGGCAGGATTTGAATTTCAAAGCAGAGAGTCGCAACAAATGTCAACTAGCCCCCATTTTTGTATGTAGAAATCCACCCAAGGCATGCCGGTGAAACAGCCTCTGATAACCAAGTCTAGCACGTACCTTAACCTTTAAACTCAGTGGAGATCTTTTTAACTTAGAGTAGAATGGAGAAGGTACTCCATTGAAAATTAGAGAAAAACAGGGATTTCAAACTATGAGAAAAGGAAGCTTTCAGGGAACGCCAACACTTCATAATGGTAAGACCGGATCTGGCGTCGCTAAAGCAGTCTAACGTTGTTTTTAACTTCGTTCACGTAGATTCCGTGACAACACTAGAGCTAGGTTGTATCGGCCCTCGTTCTTCATTAGGACAGCATTGGTCATAACAAGAGGGAAAGCTTAATAAATGGGAAGCTGCTTGTCTTCCATAAAATTTCGGGTTGAACTGAGCCCAGGAGTCGCATGTAACCAAAACAACGGTGTGTATACGTGTATATATGAGCGTATAATTGTATATATGTGTGTATGTTTTATGTATGCATTAGGTATGTATATATGTATATATATAGACACACACATATATATGTATGCACACGCACACACACACTCACACACACATACACACGCATATATATATATATATATATACACATGTATATATATATATAATGTATATGTATGTACGAATGTATGTGTGTATGTATGTATATATATATATATATATATATATATATATATATATATATATATATATATATATATATATATATATACATACATACACACACACACACACACACACACACACACACACCAACCAGCATGGCCACAGTTCATGAGCTGAAACTAGATAAAATGAAAAAAAATGAAAATGAAATACATTCATATATATGAGAAACACATTAATTAATTATAACTGTGTGTAAACGGATTGTAAATATTCAGAGACGCGAATTTTGATTAACAGGCGAAATTAGTGTTCGCTAGATTCGTTTATATCCATTTAATAAAATAAATATACTACAAAATTATTAATCAGTGTATTAATAACGGAAAGAGGTGAGAAAGCGAAAAACTAAAGCATGAAACTGAATAGAAAATGGAAAAGAAAGACTTTATAATAGAGAGGCAAAGAGAGAAGAAGGTGTGAGGGTGGAAGGAAGTGAATAGAGGTAGTTGTAATATAGTGTTAGAGTGCGTAGAAATAAAAGGAAAATGGTAGAGACTAAGGGAGCAAAGAAATTGATGGGGCCAGAGATTAGTTGTGAAACGCATAGATGGACAGGTAGATAGATAGATAGATAGATAGATAGATAGATAGATAGATAGATAGATAGATAGATAGATAGATAGGCAAATGAAGGAATATAATAGGGATGGACGAGACAAATGGATAGGCAGACAGAGCGAGACGCAGAGAGAACTCATGTAAAACAGGGGAATAATATAAGTGAATGAGAAAAGGAGAGGAACCAGCGCCGGAAGTGAGAAATAGAGGGAAATGTGAAAGAGTAATCCATACTTGTATATGGTTATGTGCACATGTGCTTTTTCTGTGAGGGATAATGAAAGTGAAAGTAGGGGAAAAAAGAAAAAAAAAAGAACAAGGGAGATGTTATGTTAATGAGAAAATTAGATGTGATGAAAAGAGTGTCAGGATTAAACGTGAAAATAAGAAGGTGGGAGAGAGAGAGTGAGAGAGTGAGGGCAAAAGAGAGTGACAGAGAGACAGACAGACAGGCATAAACAGAGAGTGAGAGAGCCGGCAGGATGTGAAGATGTCAAGTTGTGGGGGAAATGAGTTAAGGTGTAAGATGAAAGAACAATATGGTGGTAACTCCTAAGGGGATATAATGAAACAGAGAAAAAGGACAAAACAATTCAGACAATTCGTAACAAAGTGAGAT
>NC_142933.1:71432460-71439960 GCF_046866305.1 Octopus bimaculoides
TGGGGTATAGAATATGGAATATACAATATATAATATAATATACAATATATAATATAAAATAAAATAAAAATGGATGGCACCATGAAATAAAGTATTGAATGTAGATGAAATATTGAGTGTTCAATATAAAGGATCAAATATATAAATATATAAATATAAATATATATATATATATAAAGGCGACTCGAGTTTCAGGGCTATTTCCCTTCGTCATGGCCGGTATGACAATCTTTAACAGTCTGTTAAAGATTGTCATACCGGCCATGACGAAGGGAAATAGCCCTGAAACTCGAGTCGCCTTTATATATATATATATATTTATATTTATATATTTATATATTTGATCCTTTATATTGAACACTCAATATTTCATCTACATTCAATACTTTATTTCATGGTGCCATCCATTTTTATTTTATTTTATATTATATATTGTATATTATATTATATATTGTATATTCCATATTCTATACCCCACATTAGTTCTGCAGGAATATAAATGAAACATAAAAAACAGACAGTGTTGGAACTCTTTTAAGCAAAATAATATATATATATATATATATATATATATATATATATATATATATATATATATATATATATATATATATATATATATATATATATATATATATATATATATATATATATATGTATGTATGTATGTATGTATAATGTATTGGCTCGTGGTATAATTCACAAAGAGAGCACTCCATCTGGTGAGAGTCAAATATTTCTGTTTAAGGATCCCAATACATATCTTCGGGCACTACTAATAGTTTCACGTGTCTGAGAATCCAAACACGTTCTTCAGGCGCAGACCATTCTTCGTGCTTAACTGTGTGTTGGCACTCCGTCGCTTACGACGTCGAGGGTTCCAGTTGATCCGATCAACGGGACAGCCAGCTCGTGAAATTAACGTGCAAGTGGCTGAGCACTCCACAGACACGTGTACCCTTAACGTAGTTCTCGGGGATAGTCATTGTGACACAGTGTGACAAGGCTGACCCTTTGAATTACAAGCAGAACAGAAACAGGAAGTAAGAGTGAGAGAAAGTTGTGGTGGAAGAGTACAGCAGGGTTCGCTACCATCCCCTGCCAGAGCCTCGTGGAGCTTTAGGTGTTTTCGTTCAATACACATTCACAACGCCCAGTCTGGGAATCGAGACCGCGATCCTATGACCGCGAATCCGCTGCCCTAACCACTGGGCCATTGCACCTCCGTGCTTAACTAAGAACATTAAATATGGCGTAGTACGTGAGAATACACACACACAAAAAAAAACGTGAAATAAAAAGGTAGCATATAGAAAGTCGTAACTTCTAACCGGTAAACGAAACTAGGAGAACTAATGTAAATGTAAATAATGAACGAAACTAAATGTAAATAGTGTAAGAAGAGTAAAATGTATATGAAAAATAAATGTATAAAGTATAAGGTAGAAATGTAAAGGCATAACCATAAGAGATGTCGGGAAAGTAAAAATTTATAAAATTTATATAATTTATAAAATTTATCTTATAAATTTTACATTCCTTACATATCTTTACATTTCTACCTTATATTTTATACGTTTTTTTTCATGTACCTTTATTCTACTTACACTATTTACATTTAATTTCGTTCATTATTTACATTTACATTAGTTCTCCTAGTTTCGTTTACCGGTTAGAAGTTACGACTTTCTATATGCTACCGTTTTTTCACGTTTTTTTTTCGCGTATTCTCACGTACCACACCATATTTAGAGTTTTTAGCTCAGCACGAAGAGTGGTCTCCGCCTGAAAAACGTGTTTGGATTCTCAGACACGTGATATTATTAGTAACGCCCGAAGATATGTATAGTGATCCTCAAACAGCTACACACACACACGCACACATACACAGATACATACATGCATACATACAGGCATACATGCGTACATTCATGCGTACGAGTAAATAGTATGTAGCTAATATTTATATAGTTCTGCGTTTTGTGTATGAAAGTTAGTAACTCTGTGTGCATGAATTTAACAAAATACGCGTATAATGTGTGTGTGTATTGTATGTAATGTATGTATACGTAAATATGCATGGCCTTGAATATAATTGAGGTTAGAGAAATGATATGTAGCTTCAGACTACCGTTTTTTCGTAGTTTACAGAATCATTTGGGCGACATAACTTTCGCAAACCAGGAGGAGGTCGGAACTGACATTTCAGAGTTCTTCGCTTTGAAACCATAAGAGTGTTACATTGATGGGATTAAAATGCTTGTAAATAGATGGAAGGAAGTCATAGATAATCAGGGAAAGTACATTGATGATTAAATTTCAATTAAATATAACATTTGATCACATGTTTTCTTTATTCAAAATTCGGACAGAACTTATGGGATGACCTGATAATATAGCCCAGCAGGATTTAGTTTTGATGAACTGATAAAATTCCCCGAGACTGTATATTGGACGTCATTCAATGGAATACTCCGAGGAGCTTGTCGAACTCTCGTAATGCTATGTAGCTCTTTATGCAAAATTGATCTATGAATACATTTGTAGTACTTGTGTGGATACTGTCCATGTGATATGATATGTCATCACAAATTGAACAGATATTACGTCTACATCCCCCTCGTTTTTAATCTAAGTAAAAGCCGTCAATATCACTATTGGTGTGAACATTTCTGAAAGTCTTTAGCAGTTATCATGTTTAACGTCAATGGCCTGAATCTCATCTAGCGTCCAGATGAGTAGCCCAAATGTTAGTATGAGTACAGCAAAGACATTGTGGGTCATTAATTTATTGTTTATAGAGAGCCATGAGAATCATGTATATATACATACATACATACATACACACACACACACACACACACATATATATATATATATATATATATATATATATATATATATATATATATATATATATATATATATATATATATATATATATATATATATATATATATATATATATATATATATATATATATATATATATATATATATATAACCTCTAGGTGTAATATTTACTGCGTGTATATCTCTTGTTCCAGTGCCATTATATATATTTTCAACTATCCCTAAGTACCGATATATAGTGAGGCAATTAATAAATATGTGGCTTGATAGACCTGTTGCTTTCGTTTCACAGCCAAGTAGAAACATATTTTCATCAAACTTCATTCCTATATGATTTGAGAATGTCTTGACTTGGTTAAAGCTCTCCTTTATATCATTCATATTTTTAACGTATAACTTGAGGATGCTTACTATAAAGCTGTGTGTCAAATTTTCCCAACAAGAAGGCTAAGTGGTCCATTGTAAACATTAGCAGTACCATAGAAATAATGTCTCTTTGAAATGCGCCTCAACGATATCATATTTTATGAGACAATGGTGACTCAGGGCGAAGCCAGGTCGCTTATGGTTTTAATTACTGGAATGATATTTGGTCTCTGGAACTTTGTTAAACTATAGCGTCTCTCGTATACAGAAGGGAAGAGAACGCAACCATATTCCAGTTTTGATTTAAGAAATTAAGCGGTACATTTCGAACCTCCTTTCTTCTTAGCTGCTTCTTCATCTATAATATTGTTAGGTATAGGTTCAGACAGGCTGTATACATTTAATACATTAGACTCCGACGTTCAACTGACAGGTAGTTCTCGCTCATGTTAGTTATAGCTTCCTTTTTGTTTTGCTTTCTTTAGGGGAGTGGGTCAGACTAATTTCTGGCAATAATACTAGAGCTTGTTATAATTGTATCCCCACCGAGAGCTAACTTTTTGTATGAATATGACTATCAGTCTATAAATATACAAATATGTGATAATCTACGTGTAACTATGAGTGAATTTGGATATATATATATATATGCGTATATCCTTAATTAAACTAATTTTCGAAGAACGTCTGGCGTCTGCATTCCCTATGTTACAGTATTGCTCAACCATCTTCAAGAACTTGTAGCCAAGATGGTGGAGGACAAAGCAATAACTACGAACTTTTTGATCTATGACTGAGCAACCATCAGACTTCAAAAGATGGTGAAGAAACCACGCGAGGGATTTACTGCAATCATTACTGTAGGTAAGGCACCAGTATGGCGGCGGGTTTGATGCCTTAAACAACCGGAAGAACTAAAAAAGAAATTAACATGTGTACATATATTTATGTATATACATATACAAACATACATATATATACATCCACGCGCATATATATATATATGTGTGTGTGTGTGTGTGTGTGTGTGTGTGTGTGTGTGTGTGTGTGTGTGTGTGTGTGTATGCTTGCATGTATACATACATGTACATATGTATTTATGTGTACATATGTGTATGTTTATACATATATGTGTGTGTGTTACATAGAGATGTTTCTATTACCCTGAGTATGAGAAACAATTAGGATGGGCAAATTTTAATAATATACATCATAAAAGTTCTGATAATCGAGAGATTGATTGCGTGTATGTGCGGGTGTATGTCTATGTGTATATATACATGTAAGCGCTTTCATATATGTATGTGTGCGCGCGCGCGTGTGTGTTCCGTTACACACACCCATTAAGGCGGCGAGCTGGCAGAAACGTTAGCACGCCGAGTGAAATGCTTAGCGGTATTTCGTCTGCCGCTACGTTCTGAGTTCAAATTCCGCCGAGGTCGACTTTGCTTTTCAACCTTTCGGGGTTGATTAAATAAGTACCAGTTACGCAATGGGGTCGATATAATCGACTTAATCCGTTTGTCTGTCCTTGTTTGTCCCCTCTGTGTGTAGCCCCTTGTGAGTAGTAAAGAAATAACACACATAAACACTCCCCACAGACGCATAATTTGTTTTGTTTTCTGGTACTCTATGCTATACTTAAACCACGGTTTCATGGCAAATGATACAAGTACAATAATACGGACGGGAATACATATGGGTTTCTATGAACTGACTTTTGTCGTACAATTCAAAATTCGATTCTCATTATATATATATAAGTAAATTTATATAAACTTAGATTGTTTCGGACAGAAAATGGCTCACGGCATGTCTAACTTAGTAACACCTCCTGATAGAATCCGTTTACTTATTTTAAGTCAAGTTTTGTAGTATTATTACCCATTCAAGTATATATATATATATATATATATATATATACATATATACATACACACACATACACACACACACACACACACACACACACACACACACACACACACATATATATATATATATATATATATATATATATATATATATATATATATATATATGTATATATATATATATATATATATATAAAGTACACTTTAATTGAAATAAAATTTACTCCAAATTAACCGTATCTAACATAATAAATGTGAACGTCAGTACATTATTTACATTATTTACATTTGACGGATATTTGTCCTCATCTTGTTTATTGTTAACACAACGTTTCGGCTGATATATCTTCCAGCCTTTGGGAAATTTCGTACCACTACGACATATACCCACGCAGTGAGCATATGGCGTAGTGGTTTAGAGCGCGGGCTACTAACCCCAAGATTCCGAGTTCGATTCCAGGCAAAAATATATACGCAAAAAATTCAAACACTAAGATTTGAAATAAGATGTCTCTACTGTAAATATCATCTGCGGATAAATTTTTAAATTGGTGATATCACCAGCAGAGACATAGCTGGATCGCAGGCACAGCAGTATTATTTAGCTATGTATTATAAATTTGCTCGAAGCGTAATGATGCTTAAAAAGCATTCACCTGCTAGAAATAAGAGCTAAAGTCTTAAATTAATCCACCGTACAGCACCAAGATAACAGAGAAAAACAGCATGCGAGGAAAACGGAAAGAATTAATACATTTTACAGCACAAAATAATACATTTAACAGCATAAAATATTATGAGGTTTAGGACATCCACATACCCAGGTTTCAGCTTTTGGATATTTACTCCTTGAGCCTCTTCAGTGTGACCTACCCAGTAAGAATTCCCTACGTTACGTTAAACTCTAACAGTGCAACTGGTTTTGTTTTGCGCTAAAAACAGAGCACATGTTGCAGAAAAATAATGAGCAAACCATTCAAACACTGAGATTTGAAATAAGATGTCTCTACTGTTAATATCATCTGTGGATAAATTCTAAAATTGATAATATCACCAGCAGAGACATAGGTGGATTGCAGGCATAATAGCATTATAAAGCTATGAATTATAAATTTGCACGAAGTAGTTACCTGCCAGAAATAAGAGCTAAAGTCTTAAATTAATCCACCGTACAGCACCAAGATAACAGAAAAACAGTATACGAGGAAAACAGAAAGAATACAGCACAAAATAAAATAATATATATATATATTGTGTGTGTGTGTGTGTGTGTGTGTGTGTGTGTGTGTGTGTGTGTGTGTGTGTGTGTGTGTGTGTGTGTGTGTGTGTGTGTGTGTGTGCATAATTATATTTATATTTATATATAAACCAGCATCATCAGCATGGCCGCAGCTCTGAGCTGAAACTTTGAAAAGAAATAGGAAGAAGTATGCATAAAAGTATATGATATACAGATGAATGTACCTACGCCCATATACTCTTATATGCATGTGTGATGTGAAGCACTAATGTGTCACGCCGACTCAAGTACATACACACTCATACAAACACATAGACAAATGTAAACATACATGCATGCTACACACACAAACACACACACACACACACACACATGCACATATGAATGTATGTATGTATTATAAATACAACAAACCACAAGTGTAAAAGAACTGAGAGTAAAATTAACTGGAAAGGGAAAATAAAAGCGATGAAAATATAAGCTTGAGTGCAAATTGGAACAGTTTCCTTCTTATCCTCTTTGTCAATTTGTTGATCTGTTTATCTGTTACCATATTCACCCGTACATTCGCCCCCAACAATTTACCTTATTCTTTCCTTCATTATATATTTTTTTTATCTCATGTTATATTCATCTCTTAACAACTACATTACATACACCGTTAATCTTCCTATTTGTTTTTTATTCTGCTTGTTCTCTTTTAACATTGATCCCTTCACACGTTTTTCACTTCACAGCAACGTTCTACACAACGTCAAACTGTTATTGTCTTATTGTGGTGTCGTCGTTATACGTGAGTCACGTAATCTGTTCGTCACTTCCCAGCTATGTCTTTGTATGAAGTTGGCATAAGTTGTCTGTTATTCTATCATTCTCTTCTTCACATTACACATTGATATGTTGACATATTCTAAACTACGTGTCCACTTTCTCTTTACAGCCCAAATATATTCCATGTGTTACACATTTTATTTATTTATTTTTTTTCATTGATATACTGGTAGTCATAATCATCCAATATCACTGCATCACTGTATCGACTAGGGTATCATATGTTATCATACACGCCGGTCACAGTGCGTTTCCAATTATTTCTTGAGTGCATCTTCCTTTTCTGTCTTGGCATAAATCCTTTAACTAAATCGCCCCCCCCCCATCGATGAGGAG
>NC_142933.1:71454960-71457460 GCF_046866305.1 Octopus bimaculoides
TTTTATTTAAATACACACCCACATGCACACAGACACTGACACCACACCTAACCCCCCACACACAAATATGTATATATATATATATATATATATATATATATATATATATATATATATATATACACATACATAAAATATGAGTATATGCATATATATGAACATGTGTGTACATACCTTCATCTACATGTATATATAAATGCATATCTGGGTACATGACGTTGCAAAAAAAACATGGACAAAATGATAGACATGGTACAAAAAACACACAGGCCACATAGAGTACATATCCTTCATCAGCTGCCCCCATTATAACACTCGCGTTTCGGCATATATATATATATATACATATATATATATATATATATATATATATATATATATATATACACACACACAAGAGTTAAGGAATGGAGTAGATAAGAGCCGGGCTATATATGTTTCATAGAGAGCGGAACCGTGTAAATGGAAAATATCCAAGCGAGGTGTATACCGCAGGCTACCTCATCAGGCTAAGGATATCTTGATTAAATGAAAGTTTACATTGACGCAACAAGGTGCATGTTAACACATGGAAGATTCAATCACAATGTGTAGAGAGCACAGTCGGAGTAGAGAATATAAATTTAGAGAGGAATTAGGACTAAAAGAAGGGGAAAGGGGAAAAAAACATAAGGGAGTAAGAAGGGGAATTTCAGCAAGGTCATTTGACGAGTAGCATTCAATAAGGCTATTTTGGGCCGAATCACAGAAATTAACAAGGGGAGTGATATTTGAAAAAGAAGATAATGTGGCAGGGAGAGGGTGAGGAAATATTTTTGGTCAAGCAGGAGAAAAAGTATGCATGAAGAAAACAAAGATAGAATGGGCCCCATGAAACATAAGTAGCCCGGATCTTATCTACTTAGTTTTTTAACTCTTGTATTCTTATTCGCATACCCGGCAACCCTGGTTGCCTACCGGGAAATATAAAATGAACTTATTATATGTATATTTACATTATTTACATTCAACGGATATTTGTCCTCATCTTGTTTGTTGCTAACGATGTGCTTACCCTATCCCTTTTTAACTTACACGGTGTTATTAAAAGTGGTATAGAAATTCCAGCGACACCAAAAAAGTTAAAAAGGGATATTTTTCGGACCAACAACTGTATATATATATATAGAGGGATATAGTGGAGATCAGCTTACCAGAAAATGTGAATATTTCATTTAAAATTAATATTAAAAAGTAAGGGAAAAAAACATTTATGGTCAACTACTTAGAAACACAACTTTTCGATCCAGGTTACATATTTACAATCGTACCTGCAATATTTGACTCGTAAGGTGGTATCACTAGCTAACTGTGTGGGGAAAACTGGAAAGACATACAGTCTATGAAAGAAACGTCAGTTTCTAACAGTTGTTTATTTTACAGACACCAGCAGAAAGAAACACAGCTGAGTGGGCAGTATTTGATTTCAGACCATAATGATTGTATCTGAAAAGCACCGACTGTGTGGTAACAAACTTACCTCAAAGCCAAATGGTTCCGGTATTTGTTCCACTGCATGACACCTTGGGCAAGTGCCTTCTACTATAGCCTCGGGCCGACCAAAGCCTTGTGAGTTGATTTGGTTGACGGAAACTAAAAGAAGCCCGTCTTATATATGTGCGTGTGTGTATGTGTTTTTGCGTGCGTGTTTGTCCCCATCCACTGGTGTTGGTGTGTTTCTGTCCCTGTAACTTAAAGGTTCGGCAAAATAGGCCGATAAAATAAGCAGCAGGTTTAAAAAATAAAAAAAAAAGCACTGAGGTCGATCCATTCGACAAAATTTCTTCAAGTCATTGCCTCAGCATGGCCACAGTCTATTGACCTAAACAAGTAAACGAATTAAAGATTGTATTTTCTATGTCAACAGAATAAATTTTCTAGTTCGCAAAATATATTTTCTCGTTCTATCAGAGATAAAATTTATCATTTTTAAAAAAAATATTTTGGACAATGATTTCAAATTGAATTTTTTGTTTAGCACATCTAATGCCTGAAATATCACGTTTTAAAATTATTTATCTTAATTGTATTTATAATTTAGGTGCACTAAATAAATCTTATACAAGATCGTATATGGCTTGAACTGAAATTCACAGCGTACATTTATTTAATTAATAAATAATTGATTTTAACATCTCATTTTTATAACATGGATTTAATTAGATTCACAAATAATTGAATAATATAAATCATAAAACTGTTCATATATGATTTTCTGTTATAAATTCGGTCTGGGTCATCGCGATATAACATCTGAATAATAGTTAGCCATTATGTCATCATGTAAGTATCCTTGATATCGCGTTTCCGTAGTTTTAATAAATGGATGGAGTCTTTTTTCCTTTTGCATCGATTACTGCACCATGATTTTCTGGAATGGAATCTAGAGGCGTATAAAAGAAATTACTTTCATGCCAACTAACCGGCCTAAAAAGGTTCTATACTCCAGTTATATTCACAT
>NC_142933.1:71467460-71472460 GCF_046866305.1 Octopus bimaculoides
TAAAACATCCAAGGGTATAATTTTTCCCTCTAAAGATACTATGCTCAGGTTATATAAATTTGTTATTTGCTTTAATATTTACCGAGTATAATTGAAACAGCTGTAAGGGATGATGATTAATTTGCTGTTAATAATAAACAACTATTAACTTTTCAAATTCCATTTTCTTTTTCTTCCTTTATATGAACATAAACTATGTTTTTATATTTATATACCTATTATTTCAAAGAAATTAATTCTCCCGAAATATTAGGTGTTGAACCAGTACTTCCTTGGATGAAACCATCCCCTCATGAGATTAACACAACCTCTAATCGCATACATATATATATTATGATTGACCGTTGACTGAACACTATTCAATTTTTTTTTCTCCGTGTTTTTCTCCTTGTCTCCGTATTCTTTCTGTTGAAGAGCGTAGCTCGAAACGTCAAAGACTTTCCGTATTCCCGAGCGTCATACTAATATATACTTTTGTTATTTACACCACCTGTCCTCGTCTGTTGTTATTTTTTGTATATTCTCCTACATATATATATATGTGTGTATATATATATATATATATATATATATATATATATATATATATATATATATATATATATATATATATATATATATATATATATGTATGTATATATTCTTTCACTTGTTTCAGTTATTTGACTGCGGTCATGCTGTAGCGCTGCATCTAAGGGTTTTAGTTGAAGAAATCGATCCCAGGGCTTATGCTTTGTAAGCGTAGTACTTCTTGTATTGCTCTCTTTTGCCGTACACTTCTAAGCTATGGGTATCTAAACACACCAGCATCAGTTGTCAAGCGATGAAGGGGGAACAAAAACAGACACACGCTAATATATATATATATATATATATATATATATATATATATATATATATATATATATATATATATATATACTAGCAGTATAACCCGACCTTGTCCGGGTGTGACTTATTATGCCATCTACGATAAGTCTTGCTAGCTGAAAATCAACTAAAAAAGAAAGCCTTACAACGAAAAAACCCTTATGATGTAAATATGTTCATAATTCAAAAGACGATGAAATTAATAGGGAAAGTCTGAAGGCTGTTTTGCGTAAAATTATTAAGCATACATAAATCTTATCCGTGTAATTAGCTATAGAAATGCTTGTGCAAAACAACTTTTTGCGCTGCCCTGATTATACATAGCAGGGTAATCCCTTTTCACAGGAGCTAGGATGGCAATTTGTAATGAAGCAATTGCTGGCGATATGTTGCTAAACAGTTTTGCAAGAATTCTATCAGATTGGGCAGAAGGTGTTGATGCACCATTTTGCATTATGTTCAAAGTAGCTACTGGAATGTGGTGAATTGCTGCAGTCTGTGGCTGTCATTTTAAACCGGTTGTTGTCTTTCCCCAGCAAACTCTCTTCTTTGGAGGCATAGTCTATGTATATATTAAACAGAACAACAAAAGTTATAATAAATGGCAGGGTCGGTACTTTTCACATATCTGTAATTTTTCAGATTAACACCCGCACGATTACCCAACCCTAATCCTAAACCTAACCCTAACACTAACCCTAACACTAACCCTTAACCCTAACCCTAACCCTAAAAAACGTAACCGTAACATTAATCCTAAACCCTAACCCTAACACCCTAGTGAAAATCGTGGTAAATTTACAAGACATTGACGAACATGAGTTATATTTTACTGAATGATTGTGTACTTGCACGTGTATGCTTTTGAGAGAGCGAGAGAGGAAGATGTACAGAGGGGGAGAGAAAGGAATAGGGGTAGTTAAAAGTTTTCTTATGACTGCTTCTCTTCACTGCCTATTACTTCATTAGAAATCTAAGGATGCACATAAGCACATAATAGAGAAAAATGAAACAAATATGGACGACTTGCTCCGAAACACCACCGAGTGGGGTACACTTCTCAAAAATAACCTGCAGTTGTTTCCTTCAAAATTCCTACATGATTGAAATGTACATACATCAAGGTACATTTGTACAAAATTTCATGAAAAAATATTCATTTTCCTGGAAGTTAAGAGGAATTTCTGAATATTGTACCCCACCCCATTCCAAAACACTTTCACTGAAAATGTTTGTATATTTGGAATCTACATAATAAATAATATATGCATAGAAAATTTCATTAAAAAATATTCATTTTTATTAAAGTTATGACCTTCCAAAGTTTGGGGATACAACTCTGTAGTTACGCCATCAATGTTTTGTAAATATACCACGATGTGAATGATTGTGTTTAATTGCACGTGTATACGTTGAGAGAGCTAGAGAGGAAGAGGGGGAGAAATGAATAGAGATTGAGAGCAATGTGTATGCTGTTGTCACAGGTCATGTATGTGTGGTTGTGTGTGTTTTTACGTATCTATGTTATGAAAAATAGGTAAAGAATACTGAGATGAAAGTTTAATCTATGACGTTGTACGTATCACTTTCTCTCTCTCTCTCTCCCTCTCCCTCTTTAACTCTTACTCTCTATATTTTTATGTTGAGCGCGTGTGTAAGAATGGCGTTCCAGGTAGCAGGGATGAAATATAAAAGTTGCTAGAAACAACAGCCAAATCTCCCTTAAATCACACAAAGTAAACGGAATTTAAGAAATCTAATTACTGCACTGGAAAGTTCACATCGAGAAAATTCCATTGATGTAAAAATTTTTACGAAAAAGTGGAAAATGTGAATTTCTATAAACTTTCAAAAAGGCTTCACACAAACACGCAATTTCAGATTTATATATTAAGATATATATATATATATATATATATATATATATATATATATATATATATATATATATATATATAGATATATATATATATAGATAGATAGATAGATAGATAGATAGATAGATAGATAGATAGATAGATAGATAGATAGATATAGATATACATATATATATGTATATATATACATACATACATATATATATATATATATATATATATATATATATATATATATATATATATATATATATATATATATATATATATATATATATATATATATATATATATATATATATATATATATATAAATTCATAAGAATGGTACAACAAGGTACCGATATTTTTTGCACACACGCATTTTTGCCAGTATATACGCAGTGAAGCTATACAATAGCGTCGTTTTTATATCGATTGCTATTCTCCAGCAAATATCGGTACCTTGTTGTACCATTCTTATGAATTTATATATATATACTCTTTAGGGCTACTTTTTGCTGGAAATTGATACATTTGTATTAATACACTTGTATTGAAATATTTTTCATTATATATATATATATATATATATATATATATATATATATATATATATATATATATATATATATATATATATATACATACACATATATACATATAGACCTACATACATACATACATACATACATACATACATACATACATACATACATACATACATACATACATACATACATAGAGTCCGTCAGCAAGGTTCTGATGGCGGCCATGCTGCAAAAGTGCAGACAGGCAAGATGGATTCTGTAAGAACTCGTCGGTTGCTGTTTCTCTGCAATTATCATTAGTAGTATTCATGCCAACACACTAGTTCGTGACTAATGAATCTATTGACGATGATACATTTGTTTATGTTCTCGGAAAGATGCTGTATGGCACAAGATTCCAAGGTTTCTCTGACCTCAATAACTCTATTTCAATGTTTCTCTGAACTCGATATTACTATGAATAAGGGGTCATGAGGTACCTTAAATATAGGATGACTGAGATCTTTATGCGATCAAGCAACAGTCTATTGATATATTTATTCTGTCCGGTGTATATTTTTTTAACTTACTATCTCCCCAACACCGCGATGTATAACAAAAGGCTTCGCGACATCCCGGCTGGAAACCTCCTTCATGTTGTTTTGGTGCATGTGTGCGTAAGAGTGAGTGAGAACGTGTGTGTGTGTGCGTGTGTTTGTGTGTGTGCTCATAAACTGGTAGATACACACATACACACACATACACACACACACGCGCACACACGGTATAGGTAAGTACGCATGCGTTATTATATTATTTTGTGTTGTTGTTCAACATGTAGACGGAACAAAGGAGATTAAAACTTACTGATTATATTGAGTCGATTGCAGTTTCAAGGTTCGCCTTTAACAGTTTATTCAGTCATTCTGGCTGAATGAGTCGTTAAAGGTGAAACTTGAATCCCAGTTAAGTCACTATCACACACACGCACACACACACACACACAAGAAATTTTGATAAACACAAGTTCATGTCATTTGTCTGCTAGAGTTATTTCACTTCTATTGTTATTTGCAACCTTTACATCGGATGTCCCAAGTGCAATTGGATGTTGAACAGCAGCACATAATAAGGGGCACTTCCTTTTGCATTATGTTACTTTGATCAAATTCCAAAGATATATATGTGTGTGTGTGTGTGTGTGTGTGTGTGTGTTTGTGTGTTTGTATTATATTATATAAATACGCGGTGGTATCAAAAAGTTCCCGGACTAGTTCTGTAGCGCACCAACGCTTATCCTGCACACGATTGCGTGCGCAGTGAGAGCTAGTGTGCCGAGTGACATCACTGTGTTTACTTCGCAAGTTATGAAATTTGTAATTTTGTGATGACGTGTATGCTGTAGGCGCGTGGTTTAGGGGTTAGGGTATTCGACTCACGATCGCAAGGTCGTCAGTACAATTCCTGGCGACACGTTGTCCTTGAGCAAGACACTTTATTTCACGTTTCTCCATTTTGCTCAGCTGGCAAAGGGCCTGTATTGCAAAGGGCCAGCCTCGTCACATTCTGTGCTACGCTGAATTTCTCTGAGAAATACGTTAAGGGTACAGGTATTTGTGAAATGCTCAGCACTTGCATGTTAATTTCACGAGCAGGCTGTTCCGTTGTTTGGATCAACTGGAACCCTTGTCGTAACCGACGGGGTGCCAATGTGTGCTGTAGCCTGCGATTTTTGTCATGGGCA
>NC_142933.1:71477460-71507460 GCF_046866305.1 Octopus bimaculoides
AACCTGCTACTACTGAACATCGCTAACTTCACCAATTTTTATACTAAATTTACAATAACCACAACTAGGTGGTTGTTGATAATGGTTATGGAGTTACTCCAATGGTAATTGTAGTACTCCATAAGCATTATCAACAGTCACCACCAACAGCACAACAAGCACCGATACTACAGTCTCTTTTTCAACACTATCAATTGACAACTTCACTACGAACATTATCGTTACTGAAGGCATTGAAAATACTATCGACTACTACAATCAATACCACCAATATCGTTGGTGTTGTTTCTATTAATATCAGTAAATATTATCGCTAGTGCAATCCCTGTAAGTATTATCGACTCATTGATACCAGTATTTCACTGTGTAACATGATTTTTGTCCTTAGATAGCAACTGTTATTTCTTATTTACTTACCCCTAGAAAGTATGATAAACGGTTAATATTTCCTTCAGACTTTGATTCTCTTACATATATTCAGACCCCAGACAATCCCTCTCAACCTATGGCTATGATGCTCCCCTATTACGCTTGCTCATTATCAAAGATGTACATACTGTCAGCCTCTAAGGGACATGATTAAGTGGTTACGTCAAGCAACTGGCAAGCAAAAATCTGGTATTGAGCAAAATATTTGCAATAACGATATTTCTGCTTCAGCAACTCAGCGCCTTACGATCTTGCCTTACGAACTCACGGCCTTACGAACTTGAGCCGATTGCCCTAACCACTAAGCCACACGCCTTCACTATTCAATATAAATCGAACGGAAATTATGCAGTACAAATAACTTAATAATACATTATAGCTACACTACTAATATGAAAACCTTAACAGCAAAATGCAACAAAAATTAACTAAGTTTAACAGTGCATGCAGAAATACAAATGTATACTTTCTTTAATCAGTGATGCAACACTGAAGTAATCATCTACGAATCAACTGTTGTTAGCAACGAAGCCAGAACAAAACGCTACATGTAAATACTATGTCGGCACGAAAGTTAATTTTAAAAAAGATGCTTAAACCACACATATTCTTCTAGAAGCATAGAAAAGGGGAATGTAACTTACCATCTAATTACCTCTCGATTTTGAAAGAATACGGTACTGAATCTAATATAAAGCAGAAAATCCTCCACATCTGTAAAGCATACAGAAATTGTGCAAAACCTGTGAGCTATACACCTTTGAAAAGAATTGTTTCTTTTCTCCACGTTTTCTTCCTTTTTTCATTATACAGGGTGTCCACAAAGTCTGGGTACATGGGGATTAACACATACTTTAAGAAATTATTATTTCTTATATTTAATTGTTTATGTTATGATTTTATTTACTCCATGTACCCACACTTTGTGGACACCCTGTATTTATACACGAGGGGTGTCGAAAAGTCCCTGGTATTCATCATAGATTAAGGGATCACGTAGAAACATTCTCAGTGGTACTAAGTGTGGGTGATGATTTTGTTATGATAAGAATGATGGCCATTTTAGCGGTCGTGGTAACTTGGCCGTTGGTTGTTGATTAGCCTATAAACCGCAGACTTGCGTTATTATCCTTCAGCAAATTGTCAATATCCAATATCAACATCACTAATTTCCTCTCTATTTCTAAATACATGCTGCCTCTCTTGAATCATTCGATATGAGATAATAAGGAAAAACAGATCAAAACATGTCCGCTATGTTCACCATTTGGCTTCTAAAACAAAATCCATTTCCAACTGAGTTAGCTAATATTGCTGGAATTTTTTTCCCTTCATTGGTGATTTTAAATTTTAAGCTATTCCAGAAGGAGTTTTTGTTTCTTAATTGCCAGGATAATTTCAGTTAATCCATATTCTTTTCCCCATTTACTATAATACATTATACTATATTATCGTAGCACTAGATGTGGCGGGGAAGGTGACGGTTGCAGTAACAGTGGTAGTACTGTTGTAGTGGAGACTGTTGAAGATGGCGGTAACAGAGATTGATAGCTGAACGGAAGGCGGCGATTTGTAGGTGACGGTCGTGATGAGTGGTTATGGGGGAAGAGGACGGGAGGAAGTGGTGGTGGTGGTGGTATTCAGTGGGGTAGTGGCTAACGTAGCTGTGTTGGTTAAGGCGTAATGTGTGATGGTAAAAGCCAGGAACTTTTCAGCACCCCCTCGCACATACAATTATATATATAGGCAGATACATACATACTCCTATATACATACACACACACATTGTTGTTGTTGGCACTCCGTCGCTTACGACGTCGAGGGTTCCAGTTTTTCCGATCAACGGAACAGCCTGCTCGTGAAATTAACGTGCAAGTGGCTGAGCACTCCACAGACACGTGTACCCATAACGTAGTTCTCAGGGATATTCAGCGTGACACAGTGTGACAAGGCTGACACTTTAAATTACAAGCACAACAGAAACAGGAAGTAAGAGTGAGAGGAAGTTGTGGTGGAAGTGTACAGCAGGGTTCGCCACCATCCCCTGCCGGAGCCTCGTGGAGCTTTAGGTGTTTTCGCTCAATAAACACTCACAACGCCCAGTCTGGGAATCGAAACCGCGATCCTATGACCGCGAGTCCGCTGCCCTAACCACTGGGCCATTGCGCCTCCACATACAATTATATATATATAGGCACATACATACATACTCCTACATACATACACATACACACATACATACATACATACATACATACATACGTACGTACATGCATACATACATACGTACGTATGTACGTATATATGCATGCATACATGTAGACACATGCCGACGTAACATACAAGCACGTATATCCCGGTTTAAACCAATACACACGCAAACGTTAACATAGTCAGAAAATAGCTGAAACAACTGTCTTGAATGAAGCAAAAATCAACATCATTATATTATTGACCGATTCGAATGAATCTTGCGAGGAAAAACCTAAGTCTCATAGAAACACACACACACAAACACTCTCATACACACGTACACGTAGACGCGCGCAAACATACACCACACATGCACACACACACTCACACACAAGTACATGCGTGTATGTCTTTGTACGTCTGTGCGTATGTACGCATGTGTATATGTAGGACACACACTGTAGAACATTGTGTGTGTATGTTTCGATGTGTGTGTGTGTATGTTTCGATGTGTGTGTGTGTGTACATACATATATATATGTGTGTGTGTATATGTATGTGTGCATACATATTCATGCATACAATCCTATCTACTTAGTCATACATTCATGCATACTCACACACACAAATACATACATACATACATAAATACATATATATACACACACACATACATGCATACATAAACACATACGTGCATGCATACATACATTCATGCATACACACACGCACATACACACGCACACAGACACAAACACACATACATACATACAAAGATACACGCATACATACCTGCATACACACACACACACACACTCTAGAGAAATGTCATTGCAATTTACATATGATTTCCTCAGACAAAACAAATTGATAGATGACGGAGAACGCGGGTATATGTTGGAAGAAACTAATAACAGACTGGGTGTATATATAATTCAGTTTAACCCAGTGAGGGCTACAACCTTGCCACAAAACATGAATATCTAATTTGTGATTCGGTTTTTATTTCTCCATGCCCCGGAGGCATTGAAACAATATCAAGAACAAGAATAGTCTTTTTTTTTTTGTCTTTTTTCCATTTTTTTCTTTTAGTAAGATAGCAACACCACCAACAGCCACGACGACACCGCTGATTCCACCACCACCACCAGCAACAACAACAACAATAGCAAGATCAATGCTAATGATGATGATGATGGAGGTGGTGGTGGTGGTGGTGGTGGTGGTGGTAGTCCTGATGTTCATGATCGATGGTTGCGGTAATACGGTACAGATGATGGTGGTGATAATGATGGTAGTTGAGGTGGTTACGGTAGTTATGGATGTGGTGGTGGTATTGGTGGTAGTAGTGGTGGTAGTGGTGGTGGTAGTGGTGGTGGTGGTGGTGGTGGTGGTAGTGATGGTGGTGGTGGTGGTGGTGGTGGTAGTGATGGTGGTGGTGGTGGTGGTTATGGTGGCGGCGGTGATGGTTGGTGGTGGTGATGGTGGTGGTGGTGGTTGTAGTGGTGGTAGTGATGATTGGTGGTTGTGGTGGTTTGTGGTGGTGGTGGTGGTGGTGGTAGTGGTGGTAGCGGTAATGGTGGTGATGGTGGTGTACACTTTTGTACGAGCGTACACTTTTGTACAACGTACGACGTATTCGATTGAATATATATATATTCAGTATATCACAATTTTTTTTTTTTACAAAAACCACCCGATCACTCCAAAGCGACAAAATGTCTACAACTCTCAATGGTTTTCCCATCACCTTCATACAGTTCTCTCTAGAACTAGGTTTTTCCTTGCCAAAAATATGTAATATTTCTCTCTCTCCCAGCCATCATTTTTCATTTTCTCTCTCTGTCTCTCTTCATATATATATATATATATATATATATATATATATATGTTGATGGAAAAGGTAAGACAACAAAAGAAAGAGAACTCGATATTATGTAAATAGAGGAATTTATCTGTAAATAATATGTGACAATTATTCGGTAGCCATGATAAAACTCCGAGTTTCAGATGTCGGATCGGAAACCCACGCCGCCATCTCTTCAGTTGTCTGGCCATCGAAAAAACGCTATGAAAATGACCGTTGAACAAAGGGAAATGACTGTGTGAGTGACCGTTATTAAGACAAAAGAGCTATTAGAATGACTACTAAGTGAGGGGAGGGAGTAAAGGTAAGGGAGTAATACTGTGGACATTTTTACTCCTTAACCTTTACTCCCTCCCCTATTTCACGCCATATCTTAACAAATAAGCATAACGGTCCTCTGATTCAGTACATAGTCATGCACACAAAGAAGCGCGCATGTAACCACAAAATAATCATACAGTTTTATTCCCCTTGATGTTGTTGATTTTAACACTAGATTTGTTCTAATCGAGTGAACGTAAAATAAAGGCATTCAGCCGTGACCATTCTGAATTTTTGTTTTTCCATTTTTTTTTTCTTTTACTTTTCCGCCCAAGTTTTGCTACAACCACAGTATTTAGCGAATTGTACGTGTTTCTTCTGTTCTCTTTTCCTTTATTTCTTTCTTTCTTTCTTTTTTTTTTTTTTCGTGTTTATCTTTTACTATGGTGAAAAATGTATATGTTCGGGGCTGAGGTAAAAATCCATCAACTAGTATTTACCAAATTATCAAAATCACTATGTACCAAAGTAAATTATTTAATCTATCATCCGTATTATTTAATCTACCATCCACTAGGCGTGGCCTAGTGCTTAAGCTGTTGCACTCACGATCGCTAGATCGTGGGTTCGATCCCTTAACTGGGCGGACCAAAACACTTCATTTCACGTTGCTCCAGCATCCAACTTTCGAGCAGAGGTCATCGTTGGCCACCTCGCCTAGCCAGCGGAGTGGCATCATTTGAAGGCTAAAATAATGCAGAAGTGCATTGTGACTAGCGATGTTTGACAACATCTGATAGCCTCGTCGGTCACGTGATCACTTGATCATCCATAAATCCTAAAACAATAACCGAATTAGATTCAAATAAGATGAACGTAAATAGACAAACGAAGTTTGCTTTTAGAAGCGTTGAGATCTCTTAGAAAGTTAAAGAAATGATTTTAAATTCTCAAACGCAGGATAATGCTAATAATATAGCCTGAACAGGATAAACTACCCCTATTTTGCAGAAAAAGTGTAGGCGGCCAGCTATGAGACACGAACTCACATCTTGATTACGCGTCGCGGAGCTCTGACCGATTGAGCTAATCTAAGCTCCCTCACTACAGATTCCTCTGCCAATTTAGGATGTATAGAAATCTCGCGTTATGAGACGCTATCTTATGTTAAATTCAAATTACGATGAACGTAAACAAACAAACGAAGTTTGCTTTTAGAATCGTTGAGATGTCTTAGAAAGTTGAAGAAGTGATTTTGAATTCTCAAACGCAGGATAATGCTAATGATATAGCCTCTGGCAGCCTACACTTTTTTCTGCAAAATAGGGGTAGTTTATCCTGTTCAGGCTATATTATTAGAATAATCGAATTATTATAAAAGCACATCAAAAATCTTTTATTTGTTTACCTGTGTCAGTCATTGAACTGGAATTATGCTAGGTCACTGCTTTAACCCTGTAGCATTCAGACTGCTTTATCAAATGTAATGCTTATATATTCACATTGTTTTAAATTTATTTCGTAGCTTCAAGATTTCGACCATATGTTTGTGTATTTTTAGAATGACATTGTAGGGTACATGTGGGAGACCAGATTTGGCCAGTTTTAATATAAAACAGGTAGAATATTTAAGCCGGGTGTAGCCGGTTTGAATACTAAAAAGTTAAAGGACTTAGCAGGATAAATCAATTCCAGTAGTTACTTTTTTAAAAGTCTGGTGCTTATTCTGTCGGTCATCTTGGCAGATCCGTTAAGTTACGCTGAAATAAACAAACCAACATTAGCTGTCAAGTGGTAGGACAAGCACAAACACACACACACACACACACACACACACACACACACACACACACACACACACACACACACACACACACATATTATCGTTGTCGAATCGGTCTCTTGCTACTTTGAGTTTCGCCTGTGTGTGTCCAGGTTTTTCAGGCATGCTATGACTGAAACAAAATAATGACGGAATTTGCACAGCTATACGATAGACTCTCCCGTCAAAGACGACTTATGATCGCTCCGCTCATGCCGAACGAACTGGTTCGTTGATAGTGATCAAATGAGTTTCCGTACACACTAATTCCCTCCCTCCATGAAATCGACGCTGCCTGAAAAGTTGCAACGGTATGCCACGCGTCAGGTGTTAAAGCGATCAGAGAGTAAGGTGAGATAAAGTGTTTTGCTCAAGAACGCAACGCGCCACTCGGTATAAGAATTGAAACCACGATGACGCGATCGTGACTGCAACACCCTAGCCACTACGCCACGCATCCTCACACATAGTTATATATTCTTTTATCTTTTATTTGAAAAATTAAAGGACCGCTGCAATTAGTGTGTGAACCTGAGAGGGTACTTTCTTCAACTCAAAGCAAGAACTTTTCAGCATATATCTCAAGTTACCTGTTAAGTACTGTGTGCATACAATCAGCCGAGCTCTTGCTTCTGATTCTGTCGTTCATGTCGTCTGTCCACTTGTGTCTTCGGTGACTTCTTTCTCTCTTTCACTCCACACTTCCTGTTATGATGCTATTGAGCAAGGACACATTGCTCTTCGTATGTCCAAAATGTGAAAGATTTCTGGAATTACTTCTGCAGCAAGTGTCTTTGGATATGAACTTTTCTAGGCCTACAGCGTTTGTTATCCTGTCTTTCAAGCTTACTCTAGTCAATCTACGCAAGATCCACAACCCGAAACATGAGTATATATGCTTATATATATATACATGTATGTGGAGGCGCAATGGCCCAGTGGTTAGGGCAGCGGACTCGTGGTCGTAGGATCGCGGTCCCGATTCCCAGACCGGGCATTGTGAGTGTTTATTGAGCGAAAACACTTAAAGCTCCACGAGGCTCCGGCAGGGGATTGTGGCGAATCCCTGCTGTAATCTTTCACCGCAACTTTCTCTCACTCTTTCTTCCTATTTCTGTTGTACCTGTAATTCAAAGGGCCAGCCTTGTCACACTCTGTGTCACGCTGAATTTCCCCGAGAACTACGTTATAGGTACACGTGTCTGTGGAGTTCTCAGCCACTTGCACGTTAATTTCACGAGCAGGCTGTTCCGTTGATCGGAAAAACTGGAACCCTCGTCGTCGTAAGCGACGGAGTGCTAACCATATACATGTTCAGAAGATACTGAGTGACTGTGGGTCGAGTGTTCGGTATTTTGGCATTTAACGAAGTTTTGTATGTAACAATGCACTCTGACATTCCAGCAGATAATAGTAATAATAATAATGGTTTCACGTTTTGGCACAAGGCCAGCAATTTTTTAAGTGAGTGGGGAAGTTGATTAGATTGACATCGGTACTTGACGGGTATTTATTTTGTTGATCACAGAAGGATGAAATACAAAGACGACCACGACGGAATTTGAGCTCAGAACGTAAAGACGGACAAAATACCGCTAAACATTTTATCCGGCGAGCTAATGATTTTTCGAAAGATAGACATACAGACACAAAGTTAGATAGACAGAAGATAGATAGCTAGATAGATAGATAGATAGATAGATAGATAGATAGATAGATAGATAGATAGATAGATAGATAGATAGATAGATAGATAGATAAGTGGCAGGATGACAGAAAGAGAGAGAAAATACTTCGCTACATCATGTAGGTTATATTCTACTGTGTATTATATATACATACACATATATATATATGTGTGTATGCGTGTGAGTGTGTGTATGTTGCTATATGATTTAGGTATACATGTATTCATATAGATAAATAGATAGATAGATAGATAGATAGATAGATAGATAGATAGATAGATAGATAGATAGATAGATATCATATTTATGCACATTATATTAGATACATATGAATAAATTTACATATGTTTGTGTGAATATATATTTCCATATATGTGTGCTTGTGCATATATAAATTTATTTACATACGTATGAGTGTATGTATATATTTTCCATGCGTTAGTATATATATAAATATACATCTACACATTCACACACAGACACAGACACACATATATACACATTCATACACCCATATATACATAACACCCATATATACATACACGTCATTATATCATACGTTATTATTTATATATATCGTATAGCTGGCTTCAAACTAAAACTTTCTCAGAGAAATTTCACGCATTGCTAACAACGAAAATTTGTACAATTAACGAAAGGCCTCTGTTATTTTGCATCTGTTTGTCTTTCTTCCGTTACTGGCAGAATTGAATCTTATTTAAAATTTCCCTGCATCTATCAGAATGCTATCAAAGGTATATTTCTTTTATTCAATGGCTTATGTATAAGTTTTGTTAGTTTTTTTTGTTAATATTTTTTTATTGTCTTCACATTTTAATAAGGATTTTATTTTGCTATGTGCGAATGCGTACACATGTTCATATAGAAAGATGAGTATGTGGGTTTATGAAAACTTTATGAAATTCTATGTATCCTTACGGATATATATATAGGTACATGTATATATATATATATATATATATATATATATATATATATATATATATATATATATATATATATATATATATATATATATATATATATACACACATATATATACATAGGTATGTATATTCACAGATATATAATTTATTCTAATTGTATAAACATAGATATATATACATATATATGCATATATATATATGTATATATACATATATGTATATGTACACACACACACACATATATACATATATATATATATATATATATATATATTGTGTGTGTGTGTGTGTGTGTGTGTGTGTGTGTGTGTATGCGTGTATATGTACATATATACGGACACAATTAAATAAAATACATATATATATAATCACGTTTGTAATTATTGATAAATGATATGTATATATATATATATATATATATATATATATATATATGTGTGTGTGTGTGTATGTACACATACAGTTACACACATACTCGCGCACATACATACAATATATATATATATCATATATATTATATATCTGTGTGTGTGTATACATATAGATATATATGCAGTATGCATACCTACGGACATACATACTTGCATACACACGAACAAAACTTACATTAATACACACACTCATTCACACACACACACACACACACGCCTGCACATTAATACACACACACACATATTTAACGCACATGATATGACAGAGGTGATGTAAAACGGTGGCTTCGATATATATTCATAAAACATTCACGCTTGGTTGACTTTGACTTGAAATTAATCAACTTTTCTGCATGGTTGACTTCAACTTGCAGTTAAATGTAGAAAAATGCAATTTTTGAAGAAGTCGAAATGACAACCATGCAATTTTGAGGTCTTCGACGGTGCCGAGTTGCCGTCTGTTGTGTTTTGCTTTTTTCTTTCTTTCTTTCTTTTTGCTATTGTGTTTTACTCTATGTTTTGGTTGTTCATTTTCTAAATTTTTTTTCTCTCATGCCAAGTGACGTCATAGTTACTTATGGCGTTCTGAACAATTAGGTCAGCTGTCATGACTGGTCGCAAGTTCGAGATGCGCTCCTTCCTGTTAGTTTCTTATTTCTTTTCGTGCGCTGGAGGTGGAGGTGAATTTTGCATATTTCATTTTCTTTTTGTGTTATGAATGTGTGTGTGTGCGCGCGCACACACACACACACACACACACATACATATATATTTGCACAAAGAGAGAGATAGGACACTCACACGCTTGCACACACACACATACACACACGCGTGCACATATTGCGGGTGTCTTGTCCTGTTTACCATAATTGAAAAGTGTGTTGAAAATTCGTTTGAATAGGGTACCATACACACACACACACACACACATACTAAGTATATGTGATTGTGAGTGTGTGTGTGATTGGGTGTGTGTGCGTGCGTGCGTGTTTGTGCGTTTGCATGCGTTTGTATGTACGTGTATGTGAGCATATATATGTGCGTATATGTATATATATATATATATATATATATATATATTCATATAATATTCATATATATGCATGTTTATATATGTGCATACACACACATATATACATATATATATATATATATATATATATATATATATAGATAGATAGATAGATAGATAGATAGATAGATAGATAGATAGATAGATAGATAGATAGATAGATATAGCTATAAACATAAGTATATAAAATCTGAGAATGTCATGATTGGTAAATATCTACAAATGTTTCATAGCTAGAACAATGTTTGTATTTGTTGCATAACTTGTAACACATATAAATCCTGCTTAGCTAATCTTCAGGTCGTATTACCTTCAAGTTGTTTAATGAAGTTTTTTTATCGTATATTGTCCAGCTTCTGTCATCTATACTAGCAGTATACACAGTTGAAGTTTCCAAATTTCCTACATCAGAAATCTTTGGATTGTATTAACCTATTATATATAAATGTGTGTGTGGCGTGGTGTCGTGTCATGTGGTGTGTGTGTTTGTGTGTCTGTGTGTCTGTATGTGTCTGTGTGTCTGTGTGTCTGTGTGTGTCTGTGTGTGTCTGTGTGTGTCTGTGTGTGTCTGTGTCTGTGCCTGTTTATATATGCATACAAACATTTATGTGTGAGTATGTATGTGGGTGTCTGTGTGTTTATATATGCATGCACACATATGAGTATGCATGTGTGTGTGTGTGTATGTGTGTGTGTGTCTGTGTCTGTGTGTCTGTGTGTGTGTTAAAGGCAAATTGAAGCTAATCAGTTTTATTTGTCTCTGATGTGCGTTTCTGCTTTCTCTGTTGCTGCTGTTCTTCTGTTTCGTCGTTTTTGTATAACTACAGTTCATATTTGACGATGCAGACGGTGTTGTTGTGTCTATCCTGTTCTTTCTTTCACATATCCAACTGAGAATGTCATGCAAATTTGTATTTACATTTATTTATCATTTTGTTTTTGTTTGGGAAAATCTGAGTGGCTCAACCCGGAGTGGCTCAACCCGGAGTGGCTCAACCCGGAGTGGCTCAACCCGGAGTGGCTCAGCCTGTAGTGATTCTCTCATCTCCAATCTTCACATCTTGTGGAGTAAGCTTTTCGGTGGTGGACTTTGACAGTAATGTGTATTGTCACCTCACCTTTCCATAACTTTTATAAACTTGCTTGACGTGCACAGTCGTTGTGGAAATCGAATTACAATTCGCGGGTGCAGAAACGGTCGGCAGATATTTGCAGAAAGCATGGTACTACTTCACTCATCAAAAGGGGATCTGCAACATGCATTAAACGGGTCTATTGCCGAGTGCTGCAAATCAAGAACATTGGTCGGCTGAAGAAAGTTTTCCCCTTGCTCACTGGATGTTACTAAAACATTATTGATACATAAGATATTAGAATATTCTTAATTCTTTAAATATGCCTGTTTCTCATTTATATTCTCATCGTTCTTATACGAATTGCTGTTCGACAAAGACAAAACACCTGCATGATACAGACTTACTCAGTATTTGTTTACGAGATCGTATCAAAAAGTACCCAGACTAGTTCTGTAGCGTGCCAACAGATGGCGGCACACGGTGTGATCACGTGCATGCTGTAATCTGCGATTTTGTCATGGACAGGAACAAAGCGCTAACATGAATTTTGCGTTAAAATTGAGAAGTCTGCCACAGAGACATTCTCTCTCTCTTTCTCTCTCTCTCTATGTATCTATCTATCTAATCTATTTATCTATTTATTTATACATACATACAATACATACGTACATACAAACATACACGCATACATACATGCATACATGCATACAAATGCGTATATGCATTTATATACATGTATATATAGAGAGAGGGGTAGACAGAGAGAGACGGATAGACAGACAAACTGACAGACAGACAGACAGACAGATAGATAGATAGACGAACGGACGAACGGACGGACGGCCGGACAGACAAACAGACAGAAATGCATTCATATAAACATGTGTGCATACGTGGAGATCATGCACTGTTTCCGTCTTCCAAATTCCAGCATTGAATGGGTGACAGTTACCCAAGGTGTCACATTGTGAGACGGAATGCGGAACCACGTAGCTGCAAAACAAGCTTCTTGACTATACATGTTTATATTACTTTTATATATACGTCACTTTCATATTACACATTATATCATCATATATGTGATTATGTCACCATCATACTGATATTCAAGTATATATCATTTTAATAGATAATCGCTATATTGTGAAATTTATTGACAGTATGTCAGTCATTTTAGACTGAATCGAAAATATATGTATTGCCAATTTAAATATATATCATATTGATTTCTTAAGCGTCTCTGGTTCTGAGATATTATTGCTGTTGTTGTTGATGATGATAATGATGAGGATGATGATGTTGTTGTCTTTGTTGTCGTTGTTTTTGTTGCTATGTGAGTTGTTCATGTTATTTTCTTGACTATTAATTTCTCCTTTGAGAGTAGATGTTTTATATTATATATTGTAATATACATTACAACATAATACACACACTTAGAGAAAGACATACACACACATCCACATATACTCTGTGTGTGTGTGTGTATGTGTGTGTGTTGGTGTGTGTGTGTGTGTGTGTGTGTAATATAGGGTTGGCCAAAAGTCACCAGACAGTAAAGCAAATCCATTTAATTCCACGATTAAAACAAAAAATTATTTTATATGAAACTTCGCTAATAAATAGACAAATGTTGAAAAAACAACGGTGATTTTAACCCACAGCATTCAATTATTGAACATTCATGATTGGAATGGATAAATAAAATTGAATATTATGTATGTATGGAATTTTGATTTGCTATCGGGTGACCTTTAGCCAACTCTGTGTGTGTGTGTATGTCTCTGTGTGTGTGTGTGTGTGTGTGTGTATGTATGTGTGTGTGTGTGTATGTGTGTGTGTGTGTGTGTGTGTGTGTGTGTGTGTGTGTGTGTGTGTGTGTGTGTCTGAAGGCGCGTGGGCTAGTAGTGAAGGTGTTGCATTTACGATCGGAAGATCGTGGTCTCGAACCCGGACCGGCAGTGCTTTATGCTGTTGACTTAAACACTTCATTTCACGTTGCTCCAGTCCATTCAGGTTTGTGTCACCAACCCTTCGACGTACTGGAGTCCCGTTTGCGAAATTTTTTCTCACGAGAGTTCCGGACCCAAGTTATGAACTCATTTGCATACACCCAATCAGAGCTCAGCTATCAAACTAACTTATGAACACATTACAAGTAATGAGCGATAAGATAAGGTCACTTGGGTAAGAAATGACCATGCTTCTTTTCAGTTTTAAGATTGCATTTCGGCCTTGTCCTTGTCTCAACCATGGCTGCCTCTGCGTAGTTATTTGTGGTGCCGTTTACTTTGTAAAACAGTAAGGGGAGAGGGTTGCTAGCACATCACCCTTTACCCATATTTTCCTCATCCTCATCTTTACGATATGCGGCCGTAACAAAATCCGATAATAGGTACAGATGCAAATCTATGTAATCACTTGTCTCCTTTTAAAATAAGACATAACTTGGCGATCGGTCGACTTGCAACACCGTTCTTCGTCTTGAGTTTACTTGGTAGAGTGTGTTTGTTAACTTGACAACAAGGTCAAGGTGAGCTCTGATTGGCTGTAGGCAAATGAGTTCATTACTGAGGTCCGGAACTCACGTGGGAAAAAAGATTGTATCCCGTTCAGTGTTGCAGGGATGTTGGCATGTCCGCCTAGCCAGTAGGATGGCATCTTTCGGAAATTATAACAATGCGGGGAAGCGCATTGTGAGCAACGGTGTGTAACAACACCCCACAGTCAGGACAGATATGGGGGAATGTACCCTTGTAGCGTGTTGCTGCATCCAGCATTTCTCAGTATTTGCTCGGGTTACTCCAGACAACCCTCCTAGCAAAATCTCAGCCAGTCTCAGTTTCTGTGAGATATTTCCTCATCCGCCATGACCATTTGGCATGTGAACGCCCAAATGAACCGTCACCCCAACCAGACCCTCTTGAGAAGAGGACTTGATATGCAGGATCGAACTTAAAAAGTCGACACAGTGATATCTTTTATATCTTTTACTCATTTTAGTCATTAGACTGCGGCCATGCAGGGGCCCACCTTGAAGAATTTTTAGTCGAACGAATACGCCCCCAGTACATTCTACTGCAGTGTGGTTTGTTCTGACAGAACATCCAGCATTAAGTGGGTATAGATGTTACCTCTCGGTATCACTACTGCCTGCGTCTCTGGTGGGCAGAAGTATTTGAGTCCAACATTGAAAACCAAAAAAACAACAGAAGAAGGAGGAGGAGGAGGAGGAGGAGGAGAAAGAAGTAGAAAAAGAAAAAGAAGAAGAAGAAGAACAACAACAACAACTAGAAAAGCCTCTACTACAACAACACCGTTGATACTACTCTTACTACTACTACTACTGTTGTCACTACCACGTTAACATCAAGACAATGGCAGTAATGAGGATGATGATGATAATGAAGAGGAAGAGAAAGAAGTTGGAGGAAGACGAATGTGTGATTCCAAACAACAACAAAAAAGTGAAACAAAAGAGAAGCGAACGTAAAAGATTTATTTTTAGAAGTGGATAGAAATTTATAACAGGTGAAGTATATTCATATATTACAAATACACTCATGTATATAAATAAATATGTACATGCAGGTATATATGTTTGTATATATATATATATGTATATGTACGTGTATGTATGTTTGTATTCATATGTGTATGTGTGTATAGATATTTGTGTGTGTATTTAGGAACGTATGTATTATGAATAGGCATTGGAGTATACATATATGTGTGGGGGGTGCGTATGTGTGTCTGTGCGTGTATGTGTGTATGCGTGTGCGCGTGTGTGCCTCTGTGTGTGTGCATGTAGGTGTGTATTTGTGTGTGCGTGAGTGCACTTATGTATATGTACATATACTTGCACACATATATATAAACTATATATAATAGCTATGAATGCATATATAAATACATACATTCATAAATTCATGTGCGTACACACACACAAACACACACACACACACACACACACATATATATATATATATATATATATATATATATATATATATATATACATGTATATAGACATACATATATGCACATATATGTATGCATATATGTGTGTGTATTCATACATACGTATATATACATACATACATATATATATACATATATATATATATATGTATATATATATATATATATATATATATATATATATATATATATGTGTGTGTGTGTGTGTGTGTGTGTGTGTGTATGTATATATATGCGTGTGTGTGTATGTATGTATATATATATATATATATATATATATATATATATATACATACATATATCTTAGACGTATATACATACACACATAAATGTACACGTATTTACATTCAGTGTATAAGTTAGCTACGTACGTGTGCATGTATGTATGTATGTATGTATGTATGTATGTATGTACGTGCGTGTGTATGTGTATCTCCACATGTGCACTGAATATGATGTAGTTTGCGGAGGCAGGATTGTTCGCTGTTTAAGGAATGTGAGTGTAAGGTTGTAGCATCTAGAACCAAGAATGTTCAGTAGACCATTAATGACCAGGAGAATGGTTCCCTGCTTCTGTCAAAACCATTCTTTCATCTGTCGCTGTCAGCAGTAATTATAGATTTACATCAAATTCAGCGTTTATATATATTTTTCCTGTGTATTTTATTTCAATTTTTTTTATTTAAATTTTGTTTAAAATATATTTAATCTGCTTTCCTTTGTTTTGATATTTTTGCGGATATTTTTTTTTAAGTCTTTCTCTAAATGATTTTTTTTTCTATCGAAAGCAAGAAAGACCTATCTATATAACTATCTATCCACCTCTCACTCTATCTGTATATACATACACTTGTGTGTATATATATATATATATATATATATATATATATATATATATATATATATATATATATATACATACATATATACCTACATACATAGGAACATATGAACATATATGTAGACAGATGTATATATATTTACATATATATACATATATATGTATATATATATACATACATATATATATATATATATATATATATATATATATATATATATATATATATATATATATATATATATATATATATATATATATATATATATATATATACATATATATATATATATATATATATATATATATATATATATATATACAGATATATATATATGCATATGTTTATATATATATATATATATATATATATATATATATGTGTGTGTGTGTGTGTGTGTGTGTGTGTGTGTGTGTGTGTGTGTGTGTGTGTGTGTGTATGCATATATACATGCATACATACGTATAAAAATAAACATATATGTGTGTGTATATATATATATATATATTTTTTTTTTTAAGTGTATATATGTGTATATAGCCAAAGATAAATACTCACGCCAATAAAAACACACTCAAACACACATCGCACAAGCATGAAACAAAAGAGGACTCCATACTTGATATTGTTGTACAACATATTTATTTGAGTTGAAGATTAATGTAACCATGTAATCGACAGCACTATATATACCATGCATCTGTCTATCTAGCTATCTATCTATCTATCTATCTATCTATCTGTTTGTTTGTCTATCCATTTACCTATCTGTCTGTTTCTCTCTGTCTATCTATCTATTTATCTATCTATCTAACCATCTGTATACCTAGATAGATAGATAAATTTGTAGTTATATAGGGAGATGTGACTATATACACTTCTAAGTATGTATGTACGTATATATGTGCCTGTATATATGTTAGTATATGTACTCACCCCCTCCATATATATATATATATATATATATATATATATATCAGGAGCAAAAATACTGGAGGATCAGTATACACCACGTGTCAAAATTGTGAGTTGAAAATATGTGGAAAGCATATAAAAAGTGGAAGAGTAATGCCTTCGTTTCACTTAATTTGATATATTTTTATAATTTTGTTTTTTATATATATATATATATATATATATTTTATCGATAACGCGATATCAACCGGTTTTCGCTATTTAAATTAGCTTTTTAAGGGACATTGTGAAGTCATCATTTCTTGTGACAAAGGAGACTTGTTATTTTGGATACTTGAAAAGTAAGGATGAGTCTAGAGAATGGACAAAAGGAGGAAACAGGTGGTAAGGGGGCAACTAGCACCTCAGTATAATTGTTGAAATAGGAATGTGTAAGGATCAAGTGTTCAAGTTTATATATTAAAGTGTGGTCTGTACTTTTGTATGACCAGGTTTACCTTGTTTAGGCATTCTTTTAAGTAGACTGAGATTTTGCATTGGTATAACGGAAAAACATGGAAATTCAGTGTTTTATTTCTTGCGCATCTGTCAATATGTTCACTCAGGGCTATCTGCCTGTATTGAGGAAAACGAATCTGTTCTTTATGCAACATAACTCTGTATTTGTTTGGAGTCTCTTAAGTAATTTGTGTTGTCTTTTGCATTTGAGGACTTTATATGTATTTAGGATGTTGTTCATTTTCGGGCCTTGAGTGAGCAGAGAGAGATCTTGTATAATTGTGTTGTATGCTTTATTGTTTCTGGGGTTGTGGGTTCATATGTATCGGAGTGATTTAAAGTGAAGTTTGGTGTTTTGTTTTGTTGTCCTTAGTAGGTATGTGTCCAATTTCTTGGCACGTTTAATTCCATGGTCTATAAGTGCGGGTAGGTATTGACGTTCAATGAGTGTTATTTTGAGGTCTTGTCGGCGAAGTTCTCGAGTAGTTGTGTCAGATACAATTGTATTTATTCTTTTTGCTAGATTGAATGAGATATTTATTTTGGTGTGTTTAGGATGGCATGGACTGAAAAGGAGATACTGTTTTTGAGTCTGTTGGTTTGTAGTAGCCGTCAGTTGCAATTTGGTTGTTGGATTCTTTTAATGATGAAAATGTCCAGAAATGGGAGCTGTTCCTTGCTATATTCCAGTGTAAATTGAATACTGGAGTTTATATTGTTCAATGTAGATTTGAAATCCAGGAGTTTATCATAGGTTTCATTTCAGATGATAAAACAATCGTCTAGGTACCTTTTCCAGTTTTCTCTTATACACTGGTGGAATGGGGGTCCAAATTTTTGAAGTGAAAGTTCATATAGGGTAGATTCAAAGAAACCCATTATTAGGTTCGCAAGGAGAGGCGCTGCTTTTGTTCCCATCGCAATACCGCATTTTTTGGCGGAAGTATATTTCATCGAATAGGAAGTAATTGTTTTGTAGGATGAACTTCAGAGATTCAATGACAAAAGTCATGTGGAATGTTAGTGTAGAAGTTGATGACATCAAAGGAGTCTAATAGTGCTTCTTCGTTGGTGGTTTTTAGTAGATGCTGTAGCATGTCCAGATCGCCTCTAATGAAACTTTTAATATATCTGAGGAAAGGTTTCAATAGTATGCCCAGAAAGTTGCTTAGGCGGTGTGTTTCACAGGCTGAGCCCGCTATATGTATATATATATATATATATATATATATATATATATATATATATATATATATATATATATATATATATGAGTTTGTGTGTGTAATTATTTTTTGGAGTAGTGGTTCTCGAAGAACTATAAGTTATAAATACCAGCATATAAAAATTGGTTAAAGGACGTCAGCGATATTTGTGCGTGTGTGTGTGTGTCTGTGTAGGTGTGTGTGTCTGAGTGTTGGTGTGTGTGTGTGTCTGTGTGTAGGTGTGTGTGTGTGTGTGTGTCTGTGTGTAGGTGTGTGTGTGTGTATTCAAATCCGTATGATCACATTGTACAGCGAGGGTATCAAAATGACAACAGATTTTGAAGATCTTGATAGATAGACAATCTTCAGCCGAAGCAATGTTGTTCTTCCATTTGTGGATTGCTTTACGCATCGCCTCAATGGTTGTTGCGTCAGGGTTCTTTGTCCGTGGAATGGTATTTGTGCTGTGTCTGCACGGTCGGTTATTTAATAGCATATACTGCAGTTATGGTTGAGCAGGTTTGTGAAATTATCACATTTTTGAGATTAACATCTATGGTTGAAATAACCGTGTTTTGAACATCGAAGATCGTTTCGGTTATGGGTGGGCGGCTCTTTGAGAGAAATTAAAAGATCTGTACTATTTTTCATGTGTTCACAATGGAAATTATTTACTGTATGCTTACAGCTAAAATTATGTATGAGGATGATAGAAAGAAAAGTGGATGAGGAACGAACAAAACTGCTCAAATATAACAGGAAACATCGTCTTCAGTCGACTGAAACCACAGACATCTGTTATTTCTTTTAACGATTTTCATCTTTGCTGTCTTCCATTTGTTCACGGTCTTTCAATTCTTTATTGCATTTACAGAAACCAACTTCTTTTCCTCAACGACTGTTCCTTTCTCATCAGTGATTATATTTTAATCTCTCATCTTACCACACAACATTTTTATCCTCTCTCAATTTCAAACAAGACAGCGCGTTTCACCAGTATCTTCAAAATCAACACCTGAGAGAATTAAGAGACAATAACTCACTAATTCTATGGAAGAAATCCACACCTAAACGGGAGTTCAACAAATTAATATATTCCAAAATTAATGTTTTTATAATATTCTATAAATATGTAAAGATAAAGAGGAACTGAATGAATATTGACAGCGAAACCTAAGACTACATATGTTCAATCGCTTCACCACCATCATCATCATCATCATATATATATATATATATATATATATATATATATATGATATGTATATCTACCTATATATAATATATCTACGTACCTGCATACATTACGTTCCATCATATGCTGTCGTATTATAAAATTATAATATACATTTTAGTATAGCTAAAGATGAATGGTTTCCCATTATATAAAGTTTCTTTTTGGAAAGGCAATCGGCGGTTGGCCTATACATGTATATCAGCGTGTGGACCTTACATATATATATATATATATATATATACATAATTGTGTGTATATATATATATATATATATATATATATATATATATATATACTATGTGTGTATATATGTATATATACATATATACATATATATATAGTGTGTGTGTGTGTGTGTGTATATGTATATATATGTATGTATGCGTATATGTATGTATACACACATATATACACACATTGACTTCTGTGTTTAGATATTCATACACAAACGTGTGACCGTGTGCGCACGCTTGTGTGTGTATTTGCTTGTGTGTGTATGTGTGTGTATATGTGTTGTTTGTTGTGCTGTGTGACTTCGCACTTAAGCCAGCATTTCATCTCTTCACATAATCTTCTGAAACACATTTTTTTGGTTTTGTTTTGTTTTTTTGTTTTGTTTTGTTTTTTTTTTGCTTCATTTTCGTTTTACTCAAATGTTATCATAAAGAATGTTTGTTTTTCATACTGTTGCTATTTTTATTGTTGGTGTCGTTGTTACCGGTGTTGATGCTTCTGCTGTGGTACTGTTCTTCAAGATGTTGATGATGACGATAATGATAATGATAATGATGATGATGATGACGACGATGTTTTTCTCCTCAAAGACTAGAATTCAGAAGCAATTGTACGAAATGTGTCACAGAGTTGTACAAGCGAAACATAACATGAAGAAGAATCAACGAGGGGCTTTCTACGCGTTTCACTCTATGTGTTTTAACTTTGACAGCTCAATCTTGTCATCAAACTTACCAATGCTTGTACTTGTTTTATTATTTTTACTTTTTTTATTTTATTTGTTTATTTATGTTTATTTTATTTTTTTCTTTCTAACGTAAGAATCACAGACCTTCGGTCCGTAGATATGTAGATAAGTGTACCTTAAGTCTGCAATGAAGTCGTGATAGCCATGCCTTGAATATATGTGTGTGTGTATGTTGATGGCATATATATATATATATATATATATATATATATATATATATATATATATATATATATATATATACTCACACACAAACACATGCACACACAACACACACACAGACAATCACACACACACAAATGCCTATATATATATATATATATATATATATATATATATATATATATATATATATATATATATATATATATATATATATATATGAGGTGCTATCAAAATGTTTCAGAACTAGTTCTATAGCACGCCAACAGATGGCAGCACACAGGTACGTGCATAATGATAGCTAGCAGTGACTTTCATGAGGCAGTGTGGCGAGTAAGATTGCTCTACTTACTTCGCAAGTTGTGAAATTTGTGTTTTTGCGTTCATGTGCATGCTGTAGTCTACGATATTTGTCATGTACAGAAAGCTGGAACAAAGTTGGAACAATGTGAAATTTTACGTTAAACTGGGAAAGTCTGCTACAGAGACATTGAGCATTCTTCGGCAAGCTTAGGGCGGCGAGGCAATGGATTGTACGCAATGTTTTGAGTGGCACGGGCGCTTCAAAAGCGGAAGAACGTCCCTTGAAGACGATGAGCGATCTGGAAGACCTGCCACGAGCGTCACCCCAGGGAATGGGGAGAAAATTCATCAGCTTATGCATGACGATCATCGGATGACAATCAATAACTTTGCTGATATTGTTGGTCTGTCGTATGGCTCCATGCAGGCAATCCTAACGTCGGAATTGAACATGCAGCGTGTTTCCCCGCCTGCTGACCACTGAGCAGATAGAACATCGCGTCGAAGTCTGTCAAGATCACCGTCAGGGTGCCGCTGATGAACCATCCTTCATGTCGAGAATCAGCAATAGTGACAAGAGTTGGGTCTACAGGTACAACACTGAGACGAAGGAGCAGTTGTCTCAATGGAAGATCCCTTTATTTCCACGACCGAAGAAGGCATGAAAGAAGGCATGACAGAGCCGCAGCTCAGTTACAAGCATGCTGTTTTTAATTTATCAACACCTGCGGTATTGTGCATTGAAAATTCGACCCCCAGGATCAGACCCTCAATCGAGAGTTCTGCAATGTTTTGAAGCGTTTGATGGAGGACATTCAATGAAAGCGACTGGGTCTGTGGAGCACGAAGAAATTCAATTCTTCACGGCAGCAATATAGCTTGACACCGAACTCTCTTCACTCGTAGTATCGCTTCCTCTCCCGCCCTATTCACCAAATTTAGCACCTGTAGACTTCCTTCTCTTCCCCAAGACGAAAATGTAGCTCAAAGGTACGCCGTTTTAGAATCGTTGTTGTGATCTAGAGCGAATCGCAGAACATCCTTGACTCGCGTGCGGAAAACAACTTCCAAGCCGGATTCCAAAAGTACCACGAACGCTGAGACCGGTTTATTGCTGCGTAGGATGACTGTTTCGAAGGAGATGAAGTTAAAACTTAGGTAAATAAGTTACATTTTATTAAACGTAACTAGTCCGGGAACTTTTAGATATTACATCCTAATATACGCTAATATGGAACAGTGAGAACGAGTGCTCAACACCACATAAATATTCGTTATTTGTGTGTTAACCAATCCATCAATGGCTTAATATAAAGAGGAATCTTCTAACGATTATCAAGCCTGTTACATGGGAACGTTGGTACTCGTCTTCATTTTTGGATGGGATTACACCAAGTCATACGTGAATGTATTGGGTTGTCCAGAAAGTTCGAGTCGATTTATAGTAGCTTACCTTTTGACTTATTTTAGAACATGGTTGAGTCCATAAAATAGGATTTGACTACACCTCCATTTAGAGCACAGTTTAAGCTATCTTTTCGTGGAAGAAGGTTTCTGTTCCTATAACCTGTGTTAATTCTGTAACCCTTTAAAATGGAAGATAAGAAAGTTCATTTTCGGTACTTGATGCTTTTCTTTTTCCGTAAACGGGAAAATGCCTCACAAGCAACCAAAGAAATATGCGCAGTTTACGGTGATGTTTCTTTATCCGACAGAATTGTACGGAAGTGGTTCGCAAGGTTCCGAGCTGGAGATTGTAGCCTTATTGATAAAGAGCGATCAAGCAGACCATCCACTACAGATGATGGGCAAATCAAGTCATTATTTGAGAATAACCCACATTGCACAACCCGAGAATTGGCAGAAAGCCTCAACCTATCAAAATCCGTCGTTCATGAGCACCTGGTAAAGCTTGGGTGCACAAATCGCTATGATGTTTGGGTACCACATGAATCCAGTGAGAAGAACCTTTTGGATTGCATTTCCATCTGTGATTCGCTTTATAAACGGAATGGCTACCGTTCAACGAGTAAAAGAAGTAAAAGATATATAAAGCTTAACAATTTCGATTAATGAAATTTGTATGACATTATCAGATATGTAGTGGTTAATTAGTTTTCTTTTCAATAGTTTGGTTGTTATCATTACTAGTGTTGTCTAAGGCAACGAGATGGCAGAATCGTTAGCACGCCGGGAAAAATGCTTAGCAGTATTTCGTCTGTCTGCATGTTCTGAGGTCAAATTCCTACGAGGTCGACTTTGCTTTTCATCCTTCCGGGGTCGATAAAATAAGTATCAGTTGAGCACTGGGGTTGATGTAATTGACTTATCCCCCTCCGATCTTGCTGGCCTTGTGCCAACATTTGAAATCAATATCATTAGTGTTGTTAAGTCGGTGAGCTGCCACAATCGTTAGCACGACAGGCAAAATGCTTAGAAGTATTTCGCCCGTCGCTACGTTCTGAGTTCGAGTTCCGCCGAGGTCAGCTTTGCTTTTCATTCTTTCGGGGTCCATAAAATAAGTACCAGTTGAACACTAGGATCGACGTAATCGACTAACCCCTTACCCCCGAATGTGCTGGCCTGGTGCCAAAATTTGAGAGCATTATTCGTTTATTTGTTTCAGTCATTTGACTGCGGCCATGCTGGAGCACCGCCTTTAGTCGAACAAATCGACCCATGACTTATTCTTTGTAAGCCTAGTACTTATTCTATCGGTCTCACCAATATCGGTTGTCAAGTGATGGTTGGGAGAAAAACAGAGCAACACAAACACACCACACACACACAACACACACACACACACACACACAACACACACACACACACACACACACACACGACAGGCTTCTTTCAGTTTCCGACTACCAAATCCACTCACAAGGCTTTGGTCGGCCCGAGGCTATAGCAGAAGATACTTGCCCAAGGTGCCACACAGTGGGACTAAACTCAGAACCATGTGGTTGGTAAGCAAGCTACTTACCACACAGCCACTCCTAGCATTACATTATCCAAGTGCCATCTCTTAGCAAGAGACGAACATTGCTCTTCATTTGCTTCGAGATGTTGTTCGTGTTATTGTCGCCGTTAACGTTGCGGTTGGCGTTGTCCATTTTCCTTCTGAATGTTGTTGTTTCCGTTAATATTATCATAGGTGTCGTCGTTACTATAGCATCGTTATTGCTGTTGTTGTTTTTGTTCTTGTTATTATTGTCTTTCTTGTTGTTAGAAGGCTGCAATGGCAGAAACGATACAGTTTCGAACAAAATGCCTTGTAGTGTCGTTTCTGAGTTCAAAACCCCCCGCAGAAATCGTCAATGTTTTTGCATCTTTTAGGGGGTCGATACAATTATATACCAGTCAATTACTGGGGTAGATTTAATTGACAAACCTCCTCTGACAAAATGTCTGGTTTTCTTCCTCTCATAAAACCAATTGCTGTTATTGTTGTTATTGTCGTTGTCGTTGTTGTTGTAGATGTTATTAATAGGCGTCTCGTTTCAGTCTCGACCTGTCAGTTGCTATTAACAATCACATCAGCAACAATCTCCCCAACCCCTACTCCACCTACGTCTCTTGCTCCACCACTTCCACCATTTTCGCCACGTATTTCGAACCTCCTCTTCGTCTACTCCTTCTAAGGCATCGTCATTGTCATCATCACCGTCGTCGTCGTGGTGATCGTCTTCATCATAACCATCACCACCACAACCACCACAATCACCACCACTACAACCACCACCACCACCACCAACAACAACAACAACAATACAATCACCACCACTACAACCACCACCACCAACAACAACAACACAATCACCACCACCACCACCACCACCACCACCACTACTATTACAATCACCACCATCATCATTACCACCACTACCGTCACCGCCACTATCACCACCACAACAACAATCACCACCACCACCAACACCGCCGCCGCCACAACCACCACAACCACCACCATCACTATCACCGCCACTACCACTACCGTCACCATCATCAACACCACCACCATCACCATCACCACCATCACCACCACCACCATCACCACCACCACCATCACCATCACCACCATCACCATCACCACCATCACCCCCACCACCACCATCACCACTATCACTATCATCAGTGTCATCAACAACAACGAGAACAGCAGCAGCAGCAGCAGCGGCAGCAGTAGCCATCAGTACGAATGCATGTTTCCCTAGATACACGCATGCGTAGACAAACACAATACATTCAAAACAATGTTATACAATGCAAAACACCCCCCCCCTACCCCCCCCCCCCACACACACTCGCATATGCTCACACACACACATACACACTCGCACACCCAACACACTTATCCTATTGCAATCTTGTTTTCCGAACCAGTACCAACAACATCGCTCCTGGCATTATCACCACCATCACCATCATGAGGGAATGATCGTCATAGTCGCCGTCATCATAATGATCGCAGTCGCTGTCATCATCATCATCATAACATCATCATCATCATCGTCATCATCATCATCGTCGTCGTCGCCGTCGTCGTCGTCGTTGTCATCATCATCATCATCATCATCATCATCATCAGTATTACCATCATCATTATCATCTAGAGCAGGGGTTTTCAAACTTTTTGACTTGCGGACCCCTTTATATTTCAGGCTTTACCCTTATAAACGCTTATGAAATTTATACATAAATATTTGCTTAAAATAACATATTTTTACATTTATTTATTTAACAGTATTTAACAAATAGGTTTATTGTCAATTAAAAGATTTTGATTAAAAACATATATAAAATCAAATTGCCCATAAAAAGCATTTGCTGACCACGGAAACCCCTTTGGTCCGCGGACCACATTTTGAAAACCCCTGATCTAGAGGACATGGTTGGTATTATCATCATCCACGTCGTTGTTGAATTCACTTCATCACGACCACCACCACCACCAACCGTCACCACTACTATCCCCATCATCATCATCATCGTCGTCGTCATCGTCGTCGTCGTCGTCGTCGTCATCATCATTTGCTAGCGGAGTGAAAAGTATCAACTTCAATTAGAGTTTCTTGCTCAAGGACACTCCTCGCCGCCGGGAATCGAACTCACAACTTTTTACGATCGTGAGCCGAATACCCTAACCACTGAGCCACGCGCCTAATCATCATTATAATCATCATCATAATCATCACCAGTAGAATGCCAATCATCACAAGCACACCTTCATAAGGATACAGATATTGTGTCTTATAGCCAGCTGAAAACGACGTTTCCTGAGGCTAAACAACAGTAACATTCACCCTATCCAGGACAGCCACATTATGTTGGCAAATAGTCTTTGCTCTAAAGTACTGCTATTGAATATCTCTCTTTGAGAAATTAAAAAATAATAATGTTTCTATTTATCACAGACTTTACAAACGCAGTCACTAATACTGCCACGAGCAGCGTCACAACTAGTACCACATACACTACCCACAAGGGTGGTAATTGTAATGATAATGATGTTGGTGAAGAAGCGATAGATGGTGGCGTTTGAGGGAGGTCATTACCATGATGGTCATAGTTTCAATGACGACAGTGTTGCGGCTGGATACGACTGTTTTCTTTGGGAAAATAACTGGAACAACTACTGTCAGTTCAACTGGTGGCAGTGGTGATGATGAGCGCGATGACGGAAGTAACAGAGGCGATTATAGCGACAACAGTGATGGTAGTAGTGGTGGTGGTGGTGGTGGTGGTGGTGGTAGTGGTTGTCGTTGTTGTCGTCATCGTCATCGTCTTTGTTTTGGCAGTGAGTGGTTTGTGATGGCGGTAGCAAGGCAGCAGCGATGGTGGTCGTGGTCGTTGTCATTGCTGTTTTCATTTCTTTTTTGTTTTGGTGGTGGTAGTGGTGGTGGTAGTGGTGGTGGTGGTGGTGGTGGTGTGGTTATGGTAGTAACCACAGTCGTGGTTGTTGTCGTCGACGCTATAGGCGTTTCTATCGTCGTCGTTGACGTTGTTTTCGTGGTAGTGGTCATGGTGTTGGTGGTGATGGTCATGGTGGTGACGGTGGTGGTCATGGTGGTGGCAGTGGTGGTCATGGTGGTGGCGGTGGTGGCAGTGGTGGTGGTGTCAATGGTGGCGGTGGTGGTGTCAATGGTGGCAGCGGTGGTGGCAATGGTGGCGGTGGTGGCAATGGTGGCGGTGGTGGCAATGGTAGCGGTGGTGGTGGTGGCAATGGTGGCGGTGGTGGCAATGGTGGCGGTGGTAGTACTGAGGATAGAAGTGATCGTCGGTGACGTCGTCGTCGTTCTGAAGGTAGAAGTGGAGGTGCTGGTACTAGCAGGAGTGGTTGTGGTGGTTGTGGTAGTGGTGGTGGTGGTGGTGGTGACATATGCGTTATGAAGATAGGATGGTAGTGGCGGTAACGCTTTGAGCAAAAGGTCTTGATGTTTCATCGTAATCATTAACCCAAGATCCTTGTTTAATGCCCCCTTTCGGCATCCGCCCTTTCTCTCCCTCTCCCCGGGCCGCGGATTCTGACCCACGCCTCGACCAACGCTCATCATTACCATACCAACACCAACCAGCCAACCAGCCAGCCAGCCAACCCACTCACTTCCTCACTTATCGTATAACTAGCACTCCTCACCACTGCGACCGTCGTACTGTAACTATTTCTACCACCAACAACAACAGCAACAACAACCACATCACTACCACCACCACCACCATCCACCACCACCATTCACCACCACCACCACCATAACCATTAATATTACCATCACCTCTCTATATAACTGATATCCCTTCTACATCTGCCTCCGCCTCCGCCTCCAGTAACGCAACCTCGATCATTCAACGCCGAACCATCACCACCGTCACCGCTAATAAGTCTATCACCGCTACCAATCCAACAGCCACCATAAATAAAGCTGGTACTAATATTAATACCTCGTCCTTAAGAGGGTATGCTGAGATAATCGTTAGCAGGACAGGCAAAATGCTCAGCGGCATTTTGTCCGTCTTGACGTTCTGAGTTCAAATTCCACTGGGGTCGACTTCGTCTTTTATCGTTTTGGGGTCGATAAAATGAATGCTAGTAGAGCATTGGAGTCGATGTAATCGACTTACTCCTCTCTTAGAGCTGCTGGTTTTGTGGTTTTGAAATCGATTTTAATACCTCGTCCTTAAGAGGGTGCGCTGACATATTCGTTAGCACGACGGGTAAAATGCTTAGCGGTATTTCGTCTGTCACTACGTTCTGAGTTCAAATTCCGCCGAGGTCGACTTTGCATTTCATCCCTTCGGAGTCGATAAATTAAGAACCAGTTACGCACTGGGGTCGATGTAATCGACTTAATTCCTTTATCTGTCCTTGTTTATTCCCTCTATGTTAAGCCTCTTGTGGGGAATAAAGAAATACGAATCGTTAGCACGCCGGGCTAAATGCTTAACGGTATTTCGTCTGTCTTTATGTTCTGAGTTCAAATTCCGCCGAGGTCGACTTTGCATTTCATCCCTTCGGAGTCGATAAATTAAGAACCAGTTACGCACTGGGGTCGATGTAATCGACTTAATTCCTTTATCTGTCCTTGTTTATTCCCTCTATGTTAAGCCTCTTGTGGGGAATAAAGAAATAAGAAACGTTAGCACGCCGAGCTAAATGCTTAGCGGCATTTCGTCCGTCTTTACGTTCTGAGTTCAAGTTCCACCGAGGTCGACTTTGCCTGTTATCCTTTCGGGGTTGATAAAATAGGTACCAGTTGAGCACTGGGGTCGATGCAATCCACCTACTCCACCACCAAAATTGTTGGCCTTGTACCAAAATTTGAAATCAATATTAATATCTCATCCTACGTCCACCTTCACCTCAGCAAACATAAACTCTACAGCAACTCTTACAATAGCTAATGCAATACACCTCCACCATCACCACAGCCACCCTCACAGTCACCTTCATTACTTTCACTAACACCGCCACCACTACCAATGCCATTATATCCCACCATGACCACCACTAACACCAACAATAACATCGCCACTAAAACCATCTCTAACACAACCACCTCCACTAACACCAACACTACCACCGCCACAAACACCA
>NC_142933.1:71509960-71522460 GCF_046866305.1 Octopus bimaculoides
ACTTCCTCTCCCTGAAACCCGAAAACAGTTGTGAACCACCTGTCAGGAGGACATGGCCCGAATGCTTGTAACAGGGAAACTTAGCTGAAGGCACCGAAGGACCGCTAGGAGGTGGTGTTAAACCAGATTATCGATTAAGTACTAGAATCCAATGAATATCCAAGGTATTTTGTCCAAAGCTTTAACAATTTCATCAATCTAATGCCATGGGCCGGAACTTTATTTTATTGACCGTGGAAGGATAAAAGTCAGAGTTCACTTCAGCAGGATTTGAACTAGAACTCAAAATGCAAAAAAAAAAAGAAGAAACTGTGACTGTGTAAGGAGCTTGCTTCCCAACCACAAGGTTCCGGGTTCATTCCCACTGCGTGACACCTTACGCAAGTGTCTTCTAATATAGCCTCGAGCCGACCAAAGGCTTGTGAGCGGATTTGGTAGATGGAAACTGAAAGAAGCCCAATATATATATATATGTATATATGTGTGTGTGGGTGTGTGTTTTGTGCTTGTTCCCCTCCCCATCTTCTTTTGATAATAGGTGTTGGTGTGCTTACGTTCCCGTAACGTAGTGGTTCAGCAAAAGACACCGATAACATAAATACTAGGCTTAAGTCCTGGGGTTGATTTGCTCGGCTAAGACCCTTCAAGGCGGTGCTCCAGCATGGCAACAGTCAAATGACTGAAACAAGTAAAAGAGTAAAAGAATATAGGTATTTTGCAGTCGTTGTTTTTGTTGTTCAAACATTCCAATCTTGATTAATCGGTCTTATGGACGAAGGCGTATTGCTAATTTTGCACTGTGCCTTCGACACTTTTTAGACCAGAGAGTATGATTCAATGGAGGTTTGTGCACCATTTCTAGCAACTCAAAGGCAGCGAGTTGGCAGAACCGGTAGCACGCCGGGCGAAATGCTTAGCGGTATTTCTGCCGTTACGTTCTGATTTCTAACTCCGCCGAGGTCGACTTTGCCTTTCATCCTTTCGGGGTCGATTAAATAAGTACCTGTTACGCACTGAGGTCGGTGTAATCGACTTAAACCCTTTGTTTGTCCCCTCTATGTTTATCCCCCAGTGGGCAATAAAGAATTAAATTTTAAGGCGGCGAGCTGGCAGAAACGTTAGCAGGGTGGGCGGAATGCTTAGCGGTATTTCGTCTGCCGTTACGTTCTGAGTTCAAATTCCGCCGAGGTCGACTTTGCCTTTCATCCTTTCAGGGTCGATAAATTAAGTACCAGTTACACACTGGAGTCGATGTAACCCTTTGTCTGTCCTTGTTTGCCCCCTCTATGTTTAGCCCCTTGTGGGCAATGAAGAAATAAGAATCGGTAGCACGCCAGGCAAAATTCTTAGCGGTGTGTGTGTGAGTGTATGTGTGTGTGTGTGTGTGTGTGTGTGTGTGTGTGTGTGTGTGTGCGTGTGTGTCTTTAGGATGGTGGAGTGGCAGAGTTATCGCTCTAAAGAAGGAAAACATTCAAATTTAAGATATATCTAAAGATACATATGAACTATTTGCTCCTCTCTTCCGTATGAGGATCCAAATATATTCGTGTGTGTCTGAGAGAAAGGGGAGGTGGAGAGAGAGTATGTGAAACCTACAGAGAGAGAGGGAGAGAGAGGGGTGGATGTGGATTTGAATGCGTGTGTATTCATGAATTCATAAATTAGTTAAACCGTGCAAGTGTGTCTGGGTGTGTTTGTGTGTTTGTAAATGAGTGTATGAGTACATGTGTGTGTGTGTGTGTGTGTGTGTGTGTGTGTGTGTGTGTGTGTGTGAGTATACGTATGTGTGTGAGTGTTTGTGTGTGTGTGTGTGTGTATGAATGTATGTGTGTATGCATGATTGTTTTATAGATTGGGCGAATGCATGTGTGCTTGAATTAGTAAGTGTCTCTGAAAGATTGTGAGCGCGTTTATATGATTGTTAATGTGTGTGACTACGAGTCAGACTATGTCTGTGTGAATGACTATATGAATGTGTTTGTGTGTCTGAGAGTGTATAAATTTGTGTGTGTGTTTGTGTTTGTGTTGTTGATATGTGGTTGAGTATGTGTGGTTTTATGCGTGAGTGACCGTATGAATGAATACATCTATGTCTAAGCGTATATGGATCTATATGTGCGTGTGCGTGTGCGTGAGCCTGTGAATGTAAGTACGCTGCGTGAGTGCGCATGTGTTTAAGTGTCTGTTAATTCTATGAGGGAGTAAATGTATGTGTAAGTATAATTATGTGTGCATGTGTGTGTATGTGTTTGTGTGGGCGCGCGTGCACGTATATTTGCGTCTATATATCTGGTGGTACCAGATGTACATGTTCGTACGTGTGTGTGTTTGTGCGAGCGTGCGCGCGCGTATGCTTGCGTCTATATGTCTGGTGGTACCAGATGTACATGCATGATTGTGTGTGTGTGTGTGTGTGTGTGTGTGTGTGTGTGTGCCTGCGTGCGCGTATGCTTCAGTCTATTTATCTGGTAGTACCAGATGATTCATTGAATGATACGGGTTGTCTGTGTGTATATATATATATATATATATATATATATATATATATATATATATATATACAAATATATATACACACATACATATACGTATCTTGTATGTGTTTGCTGTGTTTATATATGTGCATGTATGCACACATATGTCTTTAACTGATTGGAAGTTGTACGAAGTTTCTTGATAGATGCAGTTGGGGAGTAAAACCAGAGCTAACCTCCGGCATCTGTCGACTGACCCTCAATAAACATATTTTGTTTTCTTCCTTTCTTCTAACTGAAAACTTTGAACCAAAATTATGTTCTTGCTGATCAGGGCCGATCCTAGAATCGCTGGCGCCTCGGGCATGCTGTATTTCGACGCCTTTACATGTATAGTTTTTAAAATTTTCTGAACAAGGAAAAACTACGCATATACACATAAGTAAATCTACATTAAACAATGTATCTCGAATGCTATTTCATTTATAAATAGTTGTTCATAATGCAAAGAAATTTAAAGCTCTAAACATAAAAAAAAAGCTCTCTGCGAAATCGAAACATGTATTTACTGCATTCCTTACTGTTGTGGTATCATAACACTGAAATAACTTTCTGTCTTCCCTTCTTCGTTTTAATCTTACAAGTTAGAAGGCAAGTTGGTTTACTTTTAGAACGTACACGTCCCGATGTCTTTATTATAACTTAAAGAAATATTTATTACAATATACCAAAAATAGAGAAGAGACAGACAGTCATACATATATACAGAGAGAGAGAGAGAGAGCCGGATTCGTTTCAAATTTTGACTCAAGGCCAGCAAATTCAAGTGAGCGGGTAAGTCGATTATATTGATTCCAGTGTTCAACTGGTACTTATTTTATCGATCTAAAAAGGATGAAAGGCAAAGCCGAACCTGACGGTATTTATACTCAGAACGCTAAGCATTTTTGTGGGCGCAGTAACGATTCTGCCCGCTCGCCGCCGCCTTAGAGATGTATTTATATTCGTTTCAAATGTTGGTACAAGGCCAGCAATTTTAGGGGCGGGAGAAACATCGACCTCACTATTCAACTGGTACTTATTTTATGCCCACGAAAAGATAAAAGGCAAAGTCGACTGCGGTGACATTTGAACTCAGAACGTAAAGTCGGAAGAGATGCTTCTAAGCATTTAGCCCGTCGCGGTAACGATTCCGCCAGCTCGCCGATTTAGACCGTATATATATTAATTGGTTACGATTGTTATACATTTTTGTCACAAGCACTGCAAGAAGAAATGGCTGGTGCGAGAAACTTCGAAAGATGTTGGTGTGTTCTCTGTGTAGAATATGAACAAAATATCAAGAAAATCGAATGTTTGATTAATCGTTCAATCAAGCAATCGGTCAGGATTCAACATTTAAGGTATCCATTATGTTCCTGTATATTTGATCAGATGAGTCAGTTTGTTAGCTTTCTCTATTATAATCTCTATGTGAATACACATAGGCGCAGGCCTGGATCAGTTGTTAAGAAGTTTGCTTACCAGCCATGAGGTTGGGGTTCAGTCCCACTGCACGGCATTTACGCAGGTGTCTTCTACTATAGCTCCGGGCAGACCAAAGCCTTGTGAGTAGATTTGTGTGTGTGTTTGTTTGACTTTGTGTTGAGTTTGTTCCCCACCACCACCTTACAGCTAATGTTGGTTCGTTTACGTTCCTGTAACTTACCGGTCCGGCTAAAGAGACCGATGGAATAAATACCAAGCTTAAAAATGAGTACAGGAATCGATCCGTTCGACTAAACACTTCAGTCGAAAGGATGAAAGGTAAAGTCCACCTCGGCGGAATTTGAACTCAGAACGTAGCGTCGGGCGAAATATCGTTGAACATGTCGTCCAGCTCGCCACCTTAACTGTATTATATACTGCTGTTTATGCATATTGATATACAATGTACGGATATAATATGAAATACTGAAATTAATAATGCTACTTGGAGAAGATTACGAAATATCTGAAACCATATAAAAATAATAAATCTATTAGGTCATCTCATAAGTTCTGTCTGATTTTACCTTTTTTAAAATTGAATGAAATTTAATAGTATTTTAGAATGTCTAATGGAATGTGAACTACGTTAAGGGTACACGTGTCTGTGGAGTGCTCAGCCACTTGCGCATTAATTTCATGAGCAAGCTGTAACGTTGTTTGGATCAACTGGAACCAATGTCGTCGTAACCGATGGAGTGCAATTCTATGATTATTATTTACCCTTTGTCGAAATGTCAATACTATATCTTGTATTTTCGGTTATATGGACAGGTTAAACTAATTAATTGTCCACTGAGAGTTTCGTTTGATTCTTTGTGTGGTAAGACGTTTGTTTCTCAATCACATGGCTCCGGGTTCAGTCCCACCGCGTTGCACCTTGGGTGAGTGTTTTCTAAAATAGCCTCGGAACGATCAAAAGCTTGTTAGTGGATTTGGTAGACGGAAACAGAAAGAAGCCCGCCTTGTATGTGTGTGTGTCTTTGTGTTTGTGTTTCCGTCACGTAACATAGCGGTTCGGCCAAAGAGTACCATAGGGTAAGTACCAGGCTTAAAAAGAAATAAATAAGTACTGGAATTCGATTCGTTCCGCTAAAAAATGTTCAAGGTGCTGTTCCAGTATGATCTTGGTCTAATGACTAAAGCAAGTAAAAGATACAGATACATGCGCGTGCGCGCACACACACGCACGCAAACATGCACACACACACACACACACACACACACACACACACACACACACACACATGTAGTATAATTACAGGGAAATGTTACTTAAGGGGAAAGAATCGCTTCTAAGTTTATGGACTTTTTGGGAACTCTTCAGCTCGACACAATTCATTTATAATTAACATACAGGTGAAGGCGCAATGGCCCAGTGGTTAAGGCAGCGGACTAGAGGTCATAGGATCGCGGTTTCGATTCCCAGACCGGGCGTTGTGAGTGTTTATTGAGCGAAAACACGTAAAGCTCCACGAGACTCCGGCAGGGGATGGTGGCGAACCCTGCTGTACTCTTCCACCACAACTTTCTCTCGCTCTTACTTCCTGTTTCTGTTGTGCCTGTAATTCAAAGGGTCAGCCTTGTTACACTCTGTCACGCTGAATATCCCCGAGAACTACGTTATAGGTACACGTGTCTGTGGAGTGCTCAGCCACTTGCACGTTAATTTCAGGAGCAGGCTGTTCCGTTGATCGGATCAACTGGAACCCTCGACGTCGTAAGCGACGGAGTGCCAACAACAACAATACACACATACAAATATGTGTGTGTGTGTGTGTGTGTGTGTGTGTCTGTGTGTGTGTGTATGTGTGTAATCGTTTTGTGTAGACAAAGAAAGTTATAGTGAAATACGAAACAAAACGGAGAAACGTGAAATAACTTGAAAGTGTTTAGTATTAAATGGGCCTTAACCGAGCTGAAGCATGATCACAGGCATTCCAACTATGACCATCTCACCTCCCTTTCTGGAGTGGGGTTTCCTCTTTATTCTTAAAGTTGTTTGTTCCTAGGTCCTATTTGACTGAATATACCCATGATCAAAATTGTTCGGACTGCGATGTCCTAAGCCATTTTAAGATGTTAGAGTACGATTTGAGAGGAAATTCGCTACTATTTCTAGCCGGCCATGTGACCACGTAGAATCTTCTTTATTGGTTCCTTACTGTTATTGCTTTTGTGGTCGGTATTGTCGACATTGCCGCGGCTGTTGTTGTTGTTGTTGTTGCTGCTGCTGCTGTTGCTGCTACTGTTGCTGCTGCTGCTGCTGCTGCTGTGATGTTGCCGCTGTTGTTTCACAAATTAGTAGAAGAGCAAGCGTTAGTAGTACAAGTGTAAAAAGGAACAGCTTCGGGGTAAGGAAACATCGTTGGTTTTGTCTGGATATCCAAAATTCCTTGGAGAGGAACACCGTTCGTTTATGGCCGGGAGAGCCTAAGGGAGACCATTTGGCTTTCACTCAACTCAGCCACGAAGGAAGATAGCAGCAGCAGCAGCAGTAGTAGTAGTAGTAGTAGTAGTAGTAGTAGTAGTAGTAGTAGTAGTACAATTTGTTGGCGGTAATACCGGCGAGGGGTGATGAAGCTGGTTGTTGGGTGTTTTGTTGTTGTTGTTGTTGGTGATGGTGGTGGTGGTGGTGGTGGTGATGATGGTGGTGGTGATGATGGTGGTGGTGGAGGTGGTGGTAGTGGTGTTTGGTTTGCGTTACGTCTACTCTCATGGCTTTCTGAATGCTGTTGATTTTGTTAATGTTGTCATCGTTTTCGCCCATGCAATTATTGTTGTTGTTGTTGTTTTTGTCGTGATAGTGAGTGGGAATTGTGGCATTGCTGGTGGAGATGCTGGTGATGATGGATAAAGATGATGATAATGATAATGATGGTCGGTTGTAGTGTGACTGGAGATAGCACATGGTAGCAGTACTGTCGTGGAGGTGATAGTTTGATAGGGGGTGGGTGGTAGTGGTGGTCGGAGTTTGTAGTGTTGATGTTAGTAGTGGTGGTGGCGATGATATCAAGTGTGGTATTGCAAATGACGTCGATGCTGATGATGATGACGGCGACGACGACGACGATGACGATGATAACAACGACGACAGTGATGATGAGGATGATGATGATGATGATGAAGATGACATAGCCTAATAGTTCCAACTGGTAAACGTTTCTTTGAAGACATTTTCGGGCTCCTTGTTCTCTCGAATGGAAATGTGTTGCTGGAGAAATCCTGTTTAGGTGTCATTGGATTCACTGGTATTTCTTATAGAAAATTTTCCTAGTATTGTCTGGCTGTTTGGGGACATTTTTTCTTACATGATTTGTTTCGGAACAGAACTGAAATACCCCTATTATGAGACTGCCTTCCATCTGCCCTCTACCAAGATCAAACTTACACCACATACTCACGTTGTAATACAACATTTCTTTTTTCTTTTAATGGCAGTTAGTTCTGTTCCCAAACAAATCATGTAAGAAAAATGTCCTCAAACAGCCAAATAGGCTGGGTGGGAGTGCTTGTCTCCCCCTCGCAAATATAAGGACACAGGAAATGTGTCAAGGCCGACAGGAAGCGGTCCAGCTTCCTAGGGCTAAATAGCAGCAGTATGATTCCCTTATTGGCACTGTCACATTAAGTTGACAGTATACAACTGCTTTATTCTAACACTGCTGCTTAATTCTTTCTGTGAGATTTATAATTAGATCATTTCTAATTTTTGTAATCAGGTATTAGGAGAATTTTCTATAAAAAATACCAGGGAAACTAATGACACCTAAAGAGGATTTATCCAGCAAAACCTTTCCATTCGAGAGAACAAGGAGCCCAAAAATGTCTTCAAAGAAGAGTTTACAAGTTGGCACTGTTAGGTTATGTCATCTTCGTCTTCATCCCCACCACCATCATCATCATCATCATCATCGTCGTCGTCGTCGTCGTCGTCGTCGTCGGTCGTTGAAGGCCTCGTCCTCGTCCTCGTCATTGTCGTCATCATCGTCGTCATCGCCGTCATTATCATCACCATGATGTTGACTGAATGTATAATTTTCATCACTCTCGGTATTGAAGCTTCCGGCGCGAATGCCTCAACAGTACAGCATATCGTTTCCAAATTTCTGGCAGAGTGAATACCGTCATGGCGCCGTTTTTCTCACAGACGGTGCCCATCTGACCCCACTATGTGTAGTCGACAAAATCAAAAAGAAACAACGTGCATGCGTGAAATTGAAAATATAAGATGGCGACAAATTACCCATCGCACACTGTACACATACACACACACACACATACACACACACATATATGTATATACGGCGAGCTTTCCGTTTCCAAGGCTATAGTAGAGGACACTTACACAAGATGCCACGAAGTGTAACTGAACCCGGAACCATGTGGTTGAGAAGCAAGCTTCTTACCACACAGTCACGCCAGCGCCTAGTGGAGATTTTTTTCAAAATTGTGTAACTCATTACAATAGTGATTCAAATGTTGTAGTCAGATTTTAAAACTAATTTGTTTGTGTAATTCTTTAAGCTGGAACAAATCTTGCGCTGATTATTCTAACGCCAGATCAGTTGCGAATGTCTTCAGAAGCTTGACCAAGACTAATTTGCATATTATTCACCACTTCTTCACTATTGATCTGTCCCTTCAACCAGTCAACGTCCAGAACTTGTTCAACGTTGTCATCAGCAAAAGACAGTGCTCAACACTGTCCTATGCTGATGACACTGGAGTGCTACGACATGATGCTAGGTGTGCTGTATTGTAACTGGAATATAATTTTTTCCCTATACTTTTAGTTATACTTTTAGTCTAGGTGTGACACCAAATTTTGAAAAGAATATAAGTGCGCCACAAGTGAAAAAAGATTGCGGAGCACTGTCGTAGGACATTAAAAGGCTATCCAACTCTTTCTTGATGTGTAACACTTGCATAATTAATTTTTAATCATTACATCTATTTGCTGGCCCCGTGCCGTCAAAAATGACGGCTAATTGTAGTATTTTATATATAAATAAGGTACATAATCATCGATACAAACATTCACATACTTCCCTTGCGCCCACTTACGTAATATTCGTGGTTTCATACATTAGTGTAGCACATCATCAGACTCGTATTAAAGGTTCGTTCTTACATTGTCGTGAATCCAGGCATTTCTAGACCTGAAGAATTTCGTTATTAATCTGGAATTCGACAGTGTTGATAGCCCAGAAATCGAGCTGGGTGCTACCATTGGAAATAACCTATCTTTCTACCCCACCAGGACCTTATATATAGTATATGTGTATATATAAAGTCCACATACACACACACGCACAAATGTATGTGTATACATACATATATATATATATATATATATATATATATACATATGCGTGTGTGTGTGTGTGTGTGTGTGTCTGTGTTTGTGTGTGTTTGTGTCTGTGTTTGTCCTCACATAATTGCTTTCACAACCGGTGCTGGTGTGTTCATGTACCCGTAAGCTAGCGGTTCGGCAAAGTGACCAATAGAATAAGTACTAGGCTTAAAAAATAAATCCTGGGGTCGAACTGCTCGCCAAAACACACTTGGCAGTGGTGCTTCAGCATGGCCGCAGTCTAATGACTGAAAGAAATAAAAGAATAAAAGAATACATACACACATATACAGATTCCTTTGTAAAAATCATAAATCCGAAAGAAGTAGCACACTCTAAAAATGGGGAAGGCCGGTTTATGTGATTATCTTAGGTTCCCGTCCATAAAGGGCTTAGCATGATGGTGTATCGTCAGGTCCCAAAACCACGTTGGCCCATGCCTTCTTAAAAATATGAAAGGGAAAAAGAAAAATAAATCCCCCTCCATATTTATAAGAGGTCATGGGGCAACGTGTTTTTCGGACCTGACGATACGCCATAAAGCTAAACCTTTTATGGACGGGAAACCCGGTTAGCACTCCGTCGGTTACGACGACGAGGGTTCCAGTTTTTCCGATCAACGGAACAACCTGCTCGTGAAATTAACGTGCAAGTGGCTGAGCACTCCACAGACACGTTTACCCTTAACGTAGTTCTCGGGGATATTCAGTGTGACACAGTGTGACAAGGCTGACCCTTTGAATTACAGGCACAACAGAAACAGGAAGTAAGAATGAGAGAAAGTTGTGGTGAAAGAAAACAGCAGGGTTCACCACCACCCCCTGCCGGAGCCGCGTGGAGCTTTAAGTGTTTTCGCTCAATAAACACTCACAACACCTGGTCTGGGAATCGAAACCGCGATCCTAGGACTGCGACTTCACTTCCCTATCCACTGGGCCTTTGCACCTCCACCACGGGGAAACCTAAGGTAATCCCATAAACCGGCCTTCCCCATTTTCAATATGTATATATTTATAAGGCGGTGAGCTGCCAGAAATGATAGATCGCCGGGCGAAATACTTAATAATATTTCGTCTGTCTTTATGCTCTGAGTTCAAAATCCGCCGAGGTCAACTCTGCTTTTATCCTTTCGTGGCGATGAATTAAGTACCAGTTGCCTACTAAGATCGATCCAATCGACTTCCCCCGCTCCTCCTCAAAAATTTCGGGCCTTGTGCTTAGAGTAGAAAAGATACACATGAAATGAACTTCGCTCGTCCCATCCACTACTTTCTTTACTTCCCACATTAACCTAAATGTTCCCGCTTCTCTGAATAGGACAATGTTTTGAGCTTGGTGTTATTTTTTATGCTTCCTATTTACTCCCATCATTTTCGCAACTTCATTTCTACCGCACACAAATCTGCTTTCTTCATACCCCTACCTCTCTCTTTCTCTCTCCCTCTCTTTCTTTCTCCCTCCCTCTATCTGTCTGTCTGTCTGTCTGTCTCTCTCTCTCTCTCTCTCTCTCTCACTCTTTCTCTCTATCCCTATTTCTTTTACTTGAAGTTGCTGCTCTCTTCATTTTCGTACCTTGACATAAAAACACGCATGTATGCACACACACACAAACACACACATACACACACACACACACACACACATACACACACTCTCTCTCTTTCTCTCTCTCTCTCTCTCTCTCTCTCTCTCTCTCACACAAACACACACATGCACATGCACGCACATACACATATATATATATACATATAAGCACAGATAAATATAAATATACTTATTTAATGTGAATATATTCTAACATACACATATACACTTAAAAATACCTCCACACACCCCTTTTCGTATATATACATTCAACATACATACATACATACATACATACATACATACATACATACATAAATACATGTACATATATGTATGTTCGAAAAAATCTCCATATACATTATTTGGCAGTGTTCCTGGTCTGAAGATGAAGACGACGGCTAAAGAAAACAGTACACAACAACAACAACAACAACAAAAGAGGAAACATCAAAACAACATCAAGAAAACCACCACCAACAACAACAACAATGCCAATAACAACAACAACAACAACATCGACTTCACTCTTTAGCTCGCCTCATTCGCAGACGCGGTGTAGAATGTCCGTCTATTTCTAATTTTCCAGCTTGTCACCCGCATCACTCTGTTTTCCGGATGATTCCAAACGCAGTAAAAACAGGTGAATCTGTGTAAAAATTGCAAAGGAACATTTCCAAATATCCACATGTATTCTTTCTCTCTATGTCTGTCTTTATCTCTCTCTCTCTCTCTCTCTCTCTCTCTCTCTCTCTCTCTCTCTCTCTCTCTCTCTCTCTCTCTCTCTCTCTCTCTCTCTCTCTGTTCATATTATCTTAGCCAAACTAACAAAAGTCGCCCCTCCACCACCAAAAAAAGAACCAGAAAAAATGATTTTCATTTTATTTCTTTTTCTTCTTTATTATACCTTGGTGTGTGTGTGTGTGTGTGTGCGTGCATATGAGTGTGTGTGTGTGCGTGCATATGAGTGTGTGTGTGTGTGTGTGTGTGTGTGTCTGTGTGTCTGTGTGTGTGTGTGTGTGTGTGTGTGCTGTATTTTTTTCTTTCTACTCTCTTTCTCTCTGTCAGGCTCTTCTTTCTTTCTCGCTTTCTTGCTTTCTCTCTATTTCTTTGATTGCAATTTTTCTTTCGTTTTTATGTACACACACACACACACACATACATACATAAATACATACACGTACATTCACACATATACATACATATGCATACACACACATATATATATATATGTATAAATATATATATATATATGTAAATATATATGTATATATGTAAATATATATATATATATATATATATATATATATATATATATATATATATATATATATATATATATATATATACATATATACTGTAAATGGATGCATTCACACACACGTAACATACACGTACACACACATACATAGCATATATTTATATATACATATACACAAGTATATATGTGTGCAACTTATTTTTCCTGCTGTTCTAGTTCTTACTGCTGTTGTCGTTGTTGTTCGTTTGTTAGTGATGATGATGATGATGATGCAGGTGGTGGTGGTAGTGGCGGTGGT
>NC_142933.1:71532460-71534960 GCF_046866305.1 Octopus bimaculoides
ATGATAATATTCCATCTAAAATTCAGGACGCTGGTACATGAGAAATGGTGCGAAAACCAGGAAGAAGGTTGGGGCAAAAGGTGGAAGATGAATAAAAACGGGGCAAAAAAAAAAAATAAAACAGAACAAGAAACAAAATTTGAAAAGAAAGACACTTTTTCTTCGACCGAAACAGGTATGATTAAGCTAGTCCTAGAATAATTCAACGGAGAGGTGTCCAAACTCTGCAATACAGCTGCTCAATCGGTAAAAAGTAGTATCCGCCCAAAAGGAATTGAGTCATATATTTGCTTTTGCTGAAAATTTCAGATCTGGAATTAAGTAGCATGGAGGAATTTTTGGCTCTAAAAGCTTGTGCAAACTTTCAGCTATGTATAAGTTGCTTTTCTGAGATCCCTTTACATATGGCATAGATTTCTCTACGTTTCGCCATTGATGTAGTGTGCAGTTGATTTCAAACGCCATACGTGGCTAGCTACTATGGCGGCTTTACTTCTATCGATGTTCTTATACTGCGATTTTCCACCCATCACCGCTTGATAACCGGTTTTGGTTTGTTTACGTTTCTGCAAATTATCTGTTCGGTAAGGAATTCAATATTATAAGTACCAGAGTTTCAAAACTAAATCAACAAAATCCGTCAAGGTGGTGCCCCATCACGGCTGCTGTCTATCGACTGAAACTAGTAAAATAAAGAAAACGGTCTACTACCATCTGCCAGTGTACTCATACTGTCACTACCATTTTTCATATCAATACTAATACTAATACCGCTTACAAAGAGAAAGATTGAAAAGAAGAGGAAATGAGGGAAAGAAACAGAAAGAGGAAGAAACAGAAAGAGGAAGAAACAGAGAGAGAGAGAGAGAGGGGCAAAAGAAAAAAGAAAGAGGGTGTAAACGATGGAGCATCTAGTTGGTTGCCCGACCTACTAGAAATAGCAGCAAAATTTACCTCAAATCATATCCTGGATGTTTAAAAGAAAAGGACACATTGCATGATGTTTTCTTCAACAAACATTGCCCTTAGAAAAAATGGAGATGACCACGTTAGGCATGTTTTAACCATAGGTTCTTCTCAGTCATTATCTCTATATCCCACAACCGCTACCACTTCCGTCTATATACTCCCACCATCACCACCATTAGCATCACGCATAACATCGTCATTGTGATCATAAATATTACCACTCCTTCATTAATACCCCTTCTTTTTATATACTCGCTCTACAACCATCACCATTATCACCGTCAATGAGTGTCACACCACTACTCCAACTATCACCACCACTTGCGCCTTTGTACTCCATCGAATCATGATAACTCCACCGCCATACCTCTGTGAGTTCCACTACACCTATCACAACCAGCATCACCGCAGAGTACTGATTTGATCATTAAATCAAGCATCAACATTTGATTATCGTCTGCTAGAAACTTCCGTCGGTGGAGATTGCGGAGGGCATTAGGTATGAGACATATAATGATAGAGACAGATAGATAGATAGATAGATAGATAGATAGATAGATAGATAGATAGATAGATAGAGAGAGAGAGAGAGAAAGAGAAAGTGAGGGAGGGGAGAGAGAAAGACAGAGACAAAGGTGGGATTAAAAAAAAAATAGATTGTAATTAGAAGGGGAAAAAAAAGAAGAATGACTGGATGAGTTAGAGCGTTAGAATATGTGGTAAGAGAAAGAGGTGATAGTGGAGGAAAAATTGGCTAAAGGAGAGAGGATTGTGAGGAAAGTGAGAGGAGAGCTATAGAAAGAGAGAACTGTGTGTGAGAGAAAAAGAGTAAGAGAGAGAGAGAGAGAGAGAGGGGGAGAGAGGGGGAGAGAGGGGGAGAGAGGGGGAGAGAGGGGGAGAGAGGGGGAGAGAGGGGGAGAGAGGGAGGAAGACGGTGTGAACATATACGAACGTGATGGGTGTGATATAGGAAAGATAAACAAGAGTTGAAAAGAATAAGTGTATAAACCAGGTGAGCGAGAATTTTAAAATAGTAAAAAACGAAAAGAAATTGGCAAAAGAAAATGATGTATACATATGTATATATGAATGGATATATGCATATATATATATATATATATATATATATATATATATACACATATATACATATATACATATATACATATATTTGTAAGCATACTTTTACAAACATATGCCATAATGTTGCGGGTGTTTAACATACATAGATATGTGTCTTCCAGTGATAAACGTTATCTTGTATATAACTCAATGAAAAATGTAGAGTAAATAAATATATTTTATATCATAAAAAGTGACTGTCAGAGGAGTCGGCATCAAGAAACTTGTAATTGCGACCTTTTTATGATTAAACGTGTGTGTGTGTATATGTGTGTGTGTGTGTGTGTGTGTGTGTGTGTGTGTGTGTGTACAGAATAAAGGAAAATACATAGAATCGTATTTACTTGAGTAAAAGCCGCCTCAGTCTAATTTAGTGTTAAATTTAGCTACGAAAGACTTCTCTTGAAAC
>NC_142933.1:71544960-71554960 GCF_046866305.1 Octopus bimaculoides
TTTAAATTGATGTCATGATTGTATTGTTCAATTAAGTGGAGCCGCTTGAAACGGTCGTACTGCATTACTACTTGATATCTTGTTGCTTTTTCTTTTTTATTTTATTCACCTTACTTTGCGCTGTGTGGATAATACCGGACTGACTTAGTGCTTCAACTTAAAGCACCTAATTCAACTGAATCTTAATTATTTCTTAACTCGTCAACCAAACCTACATGCATATATATATGTGTGTGTGTGTGTGTGTGTGTGTGTGTGTGTGTGTGTGTGTGTGTGTGTGTGTGTGTGTGTGTGTGAGGTTATTAAGTCTGTTAGAAAGAGGAGCTAAATATCTCTCATATTGCACTTTATCATCTTAAAAATAAAGGAAAACGTTGAATAACGTGGTTCTTGGTCCTCCATGCATGAGAGAAAAGATGAGATGGTCATTGCTGGTGCTGGAAAGCCTTCGATCAATGAATATACTAATCATGATTGTCCTGGGGTTAAACAACAACAACTGTAACAAGAACAGTAATTCTTATTTCGCCACTACAACAAACACAACCGCTAAAAACAACAATGATAACAGTAACTCCAACTACAAGAACAGTATCATTAACATTACAATTGTTACCATCACAACTATCAGCAAAAACCACTTACTAATGTCACTACTACTACTACTACTACTACTACTACTACTACGACGACGACGACGACGACGACGACCATCAACACTACCAATACCAGTACAACTGTTACTTTTCCCACGAACATCACCACCATCTCATACTACTGCTATCACATATGCTATTATTACCACCATCATTATCAATACCTCCCACGCTGTTACTGCTAACACTACTACCTCTGTGTGAACCACGGTTTGAAGCACGTTTTTTGCCACACTAGGACTATTGCGATCGTGCCATTAAAAAGTTTGCTTTACAATCATATTTCGCTTTGCGTTGCTCTAAGCCACGGGAGTAAAGTTGGATAGACAAAAACTTTGTAAAAATTTGCTGTCTATTCTTAAGTAGCAGGTTAAATACGTCGCCTTGTTTAACGCCTTTCGATTGATTTTGAAGTTCACTTCGTTGCAAGCTTTCATACCCCTTGATTAGGATAAATTAATTTGGTGTCTTGCTTCTTGCTAAGCAGGAACCAATACGTTGGGAGTTATTTTTCTTTTACTCCAGTTCCCTAACCATTTTAGATAACCTGCAAAAAGTCGTGGATACCCCTTTGATGAAACCATGCCAAAAAAAAAAATGGTGGGGAAAGAAATTAATATGTTTGACCATTACATGTTTAGTATTACAACCTTGTAAAATGGTGGTATGTGGTCTCCCTACAAACGAAGATATCTCAACGTGATCACTCGGCGAACTGAAATTAACAACGTAATGGACCTCCGTCGGTTCCGACGATGAGTATTCGGTTGTTCGCTCAATTGAAATATTCGCGCATTGAATTACTATTGAATTAGCATGTTAGCGGTTGAATTTGCTACAGACGTGTATACTCCTAACGTAATTCCAAGGTGCAGATAAATGTGACATAGTGTAACATGATATGACTTTTGAATTAAGGTACAATTCAGCTAAACGACTTCCATACAGTTTCCATCTACCTAATATCACTGACTAGGCATGAGACGACCAGAGACTTTGGTAGGAGATATTTGTTCAATATGTCGCGTACTGATATCAAACACAGAACTAGTGATTGCGAAGCAAACCATTCTACCTTGTTGTGTATAGAACAAACATACAACATGCAATTAGTACGCAAGCTTGTAGCAATAAACAATACCCTGATCGTTTTCAAATCAAACCGTATTGGTTTAGTGTAATCATGATATTTTGGCTATCTGATGAGCTAGCTTTTTTTATTTGTATTAATTTCTAATTATACAATTTTGTGTAACGTTGTACGTTCATATTAATGTAAACGTACACGCCTAATTTCTTCCATACTGAAATTAATACTACATCGAAAGAAAGTTGCGAAATTGGCTGTAATCCTATGGACGTCACGTGGTTAAATAAACATATATTCATCAGTCATACTTCCTGACTTTATGGTCTTATACAAACACACACACGCGCGCGCGCGCGCGCACGCATATAATGTCCAGGATTTGAGAGAACCAGGTATTTAAATAGTGAAAGCACTAAGATCGGATCGGTGATAGCACGACTGTGTACAAACATTGTATAACGACGAATACGTACTCACTAAAGTAAATACGTATTTGTTCCTCCAGTTATGCATATCTAAATGGATCGGTAGAGTCATCTGGGACTATTTTCTTTTTCTTGAGAAGTATTAATTGTTAATTTTTACCTGTTGTTTCTTTTTTGTATGATGTAACACTTCCGTTCCTCAATAAAAAACACACCTGAAACATGTAGTGAAACACAATTCATTTATTGTTATTATCATTATTGCATATACATTATGATATGCATATGTGTGTGTGTATGTGTGTGTGCCTGCATCTGTGTGTGTGTATGTATGTACGTTAGTATATACAGGTCGTCGTCGACTTACGACCTATTCGACTTACGACTGGCACGCCAGCTCCCGGCAGCAATAATAAATAGTCCAGTTGAAATCTAATGGGTTTAGTTTCTTAGAAATTGATCCGTCTACGAATAATGTCAGCTAACAAACGCTTCCCTTAGGTTTGGTTATCTATGGCCACTGTGATTATCCCAAGAGTTAAATGAATATCCTGTCCCGGAGACATCGGGACAACCTCGTATTTGCTTATAAGACGACTGCTTGAGACTCCGAATTTTTTTACTAGCGCCAGTATAATAGTATAATACAGAATGATGTGTGCGACTTTTACCTGAGAATGTATCTTAAGATTGTAAAAATATAAAACAAAGCTATGCAGACCCATAGGTCGACTTACAATCAGTCAGTCAGAACCAATTTTGGTTATAAGTCGACGACGAACTGCATATATATGTGTGTGTGTGTGTGTGTGTGTGTGTGTGTGTGTGTGTGTGTGTGTGTGTCGTTTGTTGTAAATACATTGAGATAGAATATTCTGATATGTAACGGGAAATATTAAGAGAGCAGTATGTTTTTGTCTATAATCTTGTCATGATTGCTGTTGTTGTTGTTATTACTGTTATATTTGTATTAGTTTTTTTTTTTATTATTAGTCTTGATAAAGTTGTTTTTTGTGATGATGTATTTGGTGATTGAGTCTGAAGAATTCTACAATCATATATAAAAATACAAAGTGTTCGGGCTAAATTTGACAGTTTGCACAAAAGGATAAGTAAACAACATGCCAACCCAAATGAAAAATATTTTAAAAAATAAACGAATCAGCTAGATCATAGGTTTTAAAAGTGGGCGCTACCATTCCCCGCAGCGGTGGGCATTGAGAGGGTCCAGGTGGGTGCTGGTGTCTAAAGGAGCGGTGCGGGGTGGTAGAGAAAAGAGAGGCATTTGGAGAAAGGCAGTGGATTAGGGGACGCTATGAATTTGTAATATTATTATAGTGTTGCATACAAATTATATAATATTATATTAAACATCAAATGGTTCATAGTATATTTAAATTTGTAAAAAATAAAATATTTATCTATACATAAAAATAGGGGTGGGGCGCTGAGGGTATTATGTGGCCATGAAGGGGGTGTTGGCCCAAAAAGTTTGAGAACCTCTGAGCTAGATTATGGCTAGGAGATAACTGTTTACTCAAAGTAGCCTCTCTCAGCTTCCACCACGGCCTCAAGATGGTTCCTGAACCTGATACATGTATTCCTCATTGCATCCTGAAAAGATCTTCGAACACCTCCTTGATCTTGGCCTCCAGTTCGGTCTCGGTGTTACAGGCAAGGTGGTTGGTGTCTTTCTCAACCGCGTCCCGCAAATAGTAATCCATGAGATTACACCTAGGGGATTAGGAGGCCAGAAATTGAGGCTGATCAAGCTGTAGGATTTCTTCTACAACCGCTTCTGACTCTTTCTGGAGGAGCTGAATCCCGCTTCCGAATCCCGCTTCCGAATCCCGCTTCCGCAAGGAGCAGAATCCCGCTTGCACACATATGACCTTCCAAGAGGATTGACCTCAGTCTCCAGCAGCTTCACATGGCCTCCTAAATTGATCCTAAGACCCAGTTCAAAGATATGCGGCGCGCAGTGTCACCAAAACCATCACAGTTTGCAGGGACTTGGTTTCCAGGATGTCCATGTTTCGTCTTACAGCCTTTACAGGGGTCACAAAGCATTAAGCTGCCGTCATGATGTTGGCATTTTGGTACCCTGCGTGAAACATCATATTACAGGCAACCCATTTCCAATATTCAGTTGGCTTCCAATCCCTCATGTAAGCTAGCTTTTTCTCATCCACAACCTTAACATTTTTGCTCTCCAACACCGTTGACTGTACACCAATGCATCAAACCCTTCATGGAAACAAGGAAACAAAAAATCGTCAAATTTAGCCCGAGAACCCAGCATATTGCATGGTGGTGGTGGTGGTGTGAGAGGCGTAGTCGGTGGCGGTGGTGGTGGAGGTAATGTGAAGGCGATGGTTTTGGTAATGACAATGACAGTGATGATGAGGATGATGAAGATGATAATGATGATTATGATGATGATAATGATGATGATGATGATGATGATTGTCAAGGTGATGGTAGGTGATTATGTTATTGCAATGATTATAGAAGTAGTGGTGATGTAGTGTGAATCTTGGTGGTGTAATGGTGGCCATGGTGGTGGTTGTGGGGGGTATAAGTGGGGCTAGTGCTGTATCGGATAACCGGTGGTAGTATTTGTAGTGGTAGTGATAGCTTTATTTAAAATGGTGATTGTATGTTGGCGATGATGACATTATTTATAAAGACCTTCCTTTATCTTAATAGAGATGCTGGCGATATTATTTGTGGTGAGGGTCGTGGCAGTGATATCTTCACAGTGGTGATTTAATATGTTTCTTTCACTGAAAGGATTGATTAGATGGTAATGTCTGCTGACGGCGGAGGTGGCGGAGGCGGCGGAGACGGCGGCGGCGGTGGTGGCGGTGGTGATGGCGGTGGTGGTGGTGGTGGCGGTGGTGGTGGTGGTGGTGGTGGTGGTGGTGGTGGTGGCGGTGGTGGTGGTGGTGGTGGTGGTGGTGGTGGTGGTGATGGTGGTGGTGGTGGTGGTCGACTAGTGTTGCGTATGATTGTTTCTGATCCATGCAATAAAAGTCTTAGATCTTCACCATTGAAATATTAATTATTAAACTATTTCATGTCATAAATTCCTTTAGTTTTCTTCTTTAAACCGGGGAAAAATGATTTAAATTGTCAACAACAACAACAACAACAATAACAAAGAAGGCGACGACGATGACTACGACAACAATAAGAACAACGCCAACAAGAACAATAATAGTAATAATAATAATATGTTGTTGTATTTGGGGATGGCCATATTGCCAGTTTAGCCAATAAAAACACACGCACTGTATATTTGGTGTTAATTTGCTTCAGCTTTATATTACATTACATTACATTAATCATATTTTGGCCAGAGTTCTTTCGTCATACTTCTTTGACCTCATCAGTGGTCCTTTGCTTTCTTCTTTGTTATGTGTGTCCCTCCTTGCTAACAATCAGCCATTTTGTATTTTGTATTCCTATTGTATGTGTCTACACATGCATATCCCTCTATGTGTGTCTTTGTTTTGTAAGTACATGTGTGTGTATGGGGAGTGCCTGTATTATCTCCAAGTAGGTTCAAATGTACCATACAACACTAACCCAGACTAAATCACTACATATTAGGGTGTACTGTATATTCCTCAATCTGAAGCAGACCCTGTTATATCCATGCAGCAAGATCTACAGAAAACAGCCATACGTTCTGTTGAAGTTTGTTCTAAAGACCTGCTCACACAATAACAAAAGCATCTCAACAAAATCACTTTAGCATGCCTTCTGTTGATAGATAGGAATTATAAAGGATAAGAGAACAAAAGTATTTTCAAAGTCTGTTAGTCTTTTCATCAGCCTTAATAGATAGCGAGAGGTGGGTACGGTTACCAATGGAAAACATTAGCTCGCGTTCTACAAGCGGAGGCGGAAGTGAGACTATGAGGAGGCCGGTTATTTTCGTTCAAAGGCGTCCCATCATCTTTCGATCTTTATTTCTAAAGTCTTTGTGTTTACTTAGATTTTCAAATTGTTTTACTGCTATGTTTTTATCTGATGAAATAACCGTATCAGTTAATCTGCAGGTTCTATCCTTAATGATGATATCTGGTTTGTTTTGCTTAAAATCTCCTGTCTCTGCTAATTTTGAAATTTCAAAGTATTATTTCTTTCCATTTCTGACACTGGGTGATATTGATATCAGTTCATGGCTAGTTTTTTTTTTTTTTTTGCAATGGTTGCATAGCTTCCAATGCAAATATTGGCCTACTTTGTCGTGATGGTTCTTATACTTACTGGTTGGTTAGCAAGTGCTTGGTGTCAGTAGAGGACTCTCTGAATTTAGATGGCTTCTCGCTTCGTTATATGGGTCACAGTATCTGCATTTGGGTCTGAATAATTTTGAAGATATGGCCTTTTACTCATGAACTCTTCAGTCACTGATAGGCTGTTTTCTGGTTAACGTCGGCATTTTTCTTCAGAGTACACACTGTATTTCTTTCGATTCTTTACGTTTTGAGTTCAACTTCTGTCGAGGACAACATTACCTTTGCCTCCTTTCATTCTCGCACGGTCGATAGAAATAAAGTAACAATCAAGTACTAGGGTCGATAAAATAGAGTACTAACCAAGTACTAGAGGGAGGAAGGGGAAAAAAAGAAGGCAGAAAAGCAGGAAAGAATGAGAGAAGGAAAGAAAGAAAATAGGAAGGAAATAAGGAAGGAAAGAAGGACGCAAGCAAGCAAGCAAGCAAGCAAGCAAGCACGAAAGAAAGAAAGCAAGTAAGCTTGGAAGCAAACAACCAAGCAAGCAAAAAAAGCTGCAAGAAAGAAAGAAAGAAAGGAAGAAAGAAAAAGACAAGAATCGATTAAGTATCGATAATAGTGATAGCGTTTCAAATTTTTGCCATTACTATTGATGTTGTTGCTGCTGCAACTGATGTGGCTGATGTTTCAGAAATGTCTGGTTTTAGTAATGAGTTATTTTGGTGGGGTTTCTCTCCAGAAACCTAGGAAACTTTAGTATCCAAAACTCATTTTACGAAGAAATTGTACTTTTAGCAACAACACATCTGTTCGCTAAACTTACACACTTCTTCACATTCCTCCTTTAGACGCAGCACTAGAGCGCTTCACCGACACTCCATCATCTTTCCTTTCCTCTTCACTCCACAAACACACACACACTCACACACACACACTCACACACAGACACTCACACACACACACACACACACACACACACACATACACACACACACACATGCACACACACAAGCGCACACGCAAGCGCACGCACTAAAGCACAAGCACACACGTCATTAAAACAACGCTAGCAGACTTTGGGAATTGTGAAATCAAGACTAGTTAATATTCAGAGTGATAAAAAAAAATAACTACAACAATACCACCAAAAGCCATGAATAAATTATAATATCTAAGACTCGAGATCTTCATTGTTATTTAGTGAAGAATCACAGACTGTAGAGAAAGGTAAAAGAAAAAAAAAAACTTCTCAGACTATATAATTAACGATGACAATAGAAATTCATAATTAGAATGATAAAAAAAAAGTGATAAATTAAAACAATTATTATTACTATTGCTTTTTTGATATTTTTGTTGTTTAGGCTGTGCTTCTTAATTTTAAATTATTGTGCTTATTATCCTTGTTAATCCGCTAAAAACCGATGATAATAAATTCGATATTAATATAGGCACAAGGCTAAAACTTTTGAGAGCGGGAGTGTAGTTGATTTTGACTTGAGACCAATGTATATTTGAGCGAAAATAAATGTGTTTTGACAGAAGACTAATGTATTTTGATAGAAGGTTAATGTATATTTTGACAAGAGGTTTATCTATTTGGACTGCTTTATGTTATCATATGGTAAAACGAATCCAATATATTTTGACTGAAAAACTGATGTATTTTGACTGTACGACAAATGTAGATTGGCTGAAAGCAATGGATTTATCAAAATATATTTTCGTTGAAAATATATTTTAACTAAAAACTGAAGTATATCCACTGAATACCAATGTATTTCACTGAACGCCAATGTACTTTGATTGAATACTAATATGTATTGACTGAAGATTAATATGTTTTGATTGACGATGAGAAAACCAATGTATTTTGATTGAATATCAATGTTTTTGATTAAATACCATTGTATTTTGATTCGAGATCAGTATATTTTGATTGAAGACCAATACATTATAATTGAAAAACCAAAGATTATATATGAAGTCTAATGTAATTTGATTGTTAACTTAGTATTTTGAATGAAGATGAAAGTTGATTTAATACCAATGTATTTTGAACGGACACTAAAGTATTTGACTGAATACAAATGTATTTTCAATGAAGACCAGCATATTTGCATTCAAGACTAATTTTCAATAAAACCTGTATATATTTTTAGTGAAGATAAAATCTATTTTGAAATCATATTAATGCTTTAAACATCATTGTAAGTTTATTGCAAACTTGTAGAATTTTAAATAATTAATGTAATTACAACTGAGGTGAGAAAGAATCGTTAACTTAAAAATTCTGATCAGGAAAGACAAGAGTTTTCTGACGTAGAGATGTTCACTACTTATAAGAATGACAACGACATAAACACTTAGTCACACCCATTGCACTAAAACATTACAATAAATGTTTTCTTCAAAACCAACGTTTCCATTTTGCCCTGAAATTCGTATCTGTCAATTTCTAACCACATGCCAAGGCTACAAACTCATAGGGAACAGCGATAAGCTCATACGGTCATTCATACTTTTTCCTCGAGTGTAACATGAAGTGAACTGGTTTCAATAACAAATCGAATTCCTTTTACTTAATCGGTTCACTCTGAACTCATCTGTCACTCCATGACAAACACACGCGCTCGCACTGGCGCGCACGCACATACTCACGCACACAAACACACACACACACACACACACACACACACATACACACACACACAGGGTAGATATTAAACGCTCCTGACTCATACAATTTCTATCACAATGTGGGCCTTTTCCCTTTTTTTAAAATATTGCTTTACCGATTTAATTTAGAGTACGTTATCTATTATCTGTAGATGATTCACTCTTACCAACTTAAGGAAACATTCATTATCTTGCTGGCAGTGAGTTTTTGTCATTTGAATCCCTTCAGATATATTTGATTGTCATTCACTCTAGAACTTGTGCCGTTCGTAATTGTTAATTTAAGATTATGGCTATTGCTTACCCTATTTTCTTCACCATTTTACTCTAGGGAAGAGAAAACAAGGATTCATCATAAGTGTTGTATTGCTTACTCTTTTGCAGAAACGATATAAATATAGTTGGCAGGTGACATAGTGCGGTCACAGTTACTTTGAATGTTGTTACCTTGAAATAAACATATTCATGATTGAGGAAATACTCAGTGGTGTTTACTGCATGAAAAATTAATAGTAAAATAGGCTCTTTATCAACTTCCTACCGTCCACTATGTTTTCTTTGAAAACCATGTTTTCTACCCTGCCACGGAATTCTCATCTGCCATCTCTACCACATCTATCAACATCCCAGATATCTCTATTTCGATTTACAACCCCGCTATCGTCATCTTAACTTGTTTTTCACAAACCTATCTACTTCAAGTCACCTCATTCTATTCGTCTTTAAATAACTACACAGTCTTCACATCCTAGATAGTCATGACCAGGACTCCAAGACTGTGTTTTAGCGTATGATCCGCCACATTTCACGATGTAGCCACCTCCAAGTAGTCAGCTCCACTCTACTTCACGCTCGCAATAGTGACCGCACCTATGTCTTCATGTACCGCGTCCAACTTGCCGC
>NC_142933.1:71559960-71577460 GCF_046866305.1 Octopus bimaculoides
GCCCTAACCACTGGGCCATTGCACCTCCACTCTGTAGTAGATAGACACAATATTTCATTAGAGCTCATTGGTGGAAATACTTGAATATTTACCGGTTTATTAAGGACAAGGACACACTCCAGAAATGTTGACAACAACCGTTTCATCTAATATCTTTTCTTTCACTGCGACGAAACCGACAAACGTGTATAGATTATAGCATGTAATATAAACCGTAATTCATTTTGTACAATAGTTTGTTTAATCTCCTGGCATTTAGGCTTTCTGCTCCAAACAAATATTAAACCACCTTAATATTTTTGCAAGTAAGACTGCGAGCTGGCGGAAACGTTAGCACGCCGGGCGAAATGCTTAGTGGTGTTTCGTCTGCCTTTACGTTCTGAGTTCAAATTCCGCCGAGGTGACTTTGCCTTTCGTGCTTTCGTGGTTGATAAATTAAGTACCAGTTGCATACTGGGGTCGATCTCATCGACTGGCCCCTCCCCCAAAATTTCGGACCTTGTGCCTAGAGTAGGAAAGAAACGAATATAAACCGTAATTCATTTTGAGCAACAGTTTGCATCTTGTTTAACCTCCTGGTATTTAGGCCTTGTGCTTCAAACAAATATTAAACCACCTTAATATTTTTCGCAATTAAGGCGGCGAGCTGGTAGAGGTGTTAGCATGCCGGGCGAAATGCTTAGCGGTATTTCGTCTGCCGTTACGTTCTGAGTTCAAATTCCGCCGAGGTCGACTTTAGTTTTCATCCGTTCGTGGTCGGTAAATTAAGTACCAGTTGCGTACTGGGGTCGATCTCATCGACTGGTCCCTCCCCCAAAATTACGTTCTGAGTTCAAATTTCGCCGAGGTCGACTTTATCTTTCATCCTTTCGGGATCGATAAATTAAGTACCAGTTACGCACTGGGATCGGTGTAACCGATTTAATCCCTTTGTCTGTCCTTGTTTGTCCTCTCTATGTTTAGCCCCTTGTGGGCAATAAAGAAATAAGAAACGTTTGCACACCGGGCAAAATGCTTAGCGGTTTTCGTCCCTCTTCACAAATTAAGTTCAAATATCTCCCGCGGTCAACTTTGCTTTTCATCATTTCGGTGTCACTGAAATAAATACCAGTTGAGAACTGGGATCGATGTAATTGACTTAGCCTCTTCCTTGAAATTGCTGGTCTTGTATCAAAATTTGAAACCAATACTTTTCGTATTTTTTTTTTTTTCTGTGGTTCTCAACTCATTTCTGTTGACATTTACGTGCCGTGTCAATCATTCGTTTTTATTCTAAGATTTCGTATTCAATTACCTCTTGACTCCATATTCACGCGTTCGGATTTTGTACCTTAGAAATTTTAGAGTGAACTGAAATTTTTATCTGGGCTGAAGTTTTCGCCTTAACTGAGTGTTGCGTCTGCACTATAATTTTTGCCTTAATTGAATGCTCTATCGGAATTAAAATTTGTGCCTTAACTGAATACTGTGTCTAGAATGAGATTTATAAATACGTTGAAATTAGAAGTTTATATCTGCACTGCACTTTGCCTCTGAGCTTATAAAGCATTTTTCCAATTTTATCATCTTCTAAATTCAACCTACAGACGATAAGGTTTTTATCCCTAAAGCATATTTCAGGGCTTTCGTGAATTGTAGAAATGGGTTCTAGAATAAAGATAACCTTGTTGTTGTTGTTGTTGTTGTTGTTCTTCTTCTTCTTCTTCTTCTTCTTCTTCTTCTTCTTCTTCTTCTTCTTCTTCTTCTTCTTCTTCTTCTTCTTCTTCTTCTTCTTCTTCTGTTCTTTCATTTGATGGAACGTTATTGCTTTTCCCAGAATTGTTAATATTCTCAGCAAATCTTAAAAATCAGTCAACATGAATTTCAGCTCTTTGACATTTAACACTGTCTCAATACTCCAGATTCTTTTTCTGTCTTTCTTTTTTTTTTGTTCTTTTATAGCATGAAAAATTATAGTTTTACACAGAACTGTAAATATTCTGAGCAAATTTTCTTCAAAGTCAAAGTCAGATTCACTTCAGATAGTTTCACATTTAGCAGAATCTAAAATACTCTCGGATTTCTTAAGTATGTAAATGACTTCATTGACAATAGGATACATTACTGTACGTAAGGTGTTGATGTTCGAAATGTTTTGAGATCAGCATACGTATAAGACAATAAAACAAAACTAGCTTGGTACCGCTGTTGCAAGTAACATCATCAGAAACAAAAGTTCTAATCATTAATATTGGTTTCCAATTTTGGCACAAGGCCAGCAATTTCGGGGGAGGGGTAAGTCGATTACATCACCCCCAGTGATAAACTGCTACTTATTTTATCGACCCCGAAAGGGATGAGAGGCAAAGTCGACCTCGATGGTATTTGAAATCAGAACGCGAAGACGGGCGAAAAACCGCTATGCATTTTGCCCAGAGTGCTAACGATTCTATCAGCTCGCCGATTTTTTATTCACTAATATTAACTAATTGCCTAGTTTAACACCGCCTTTTGGCCTTGACTACCTTTATCGAAGTCCATAATTTTCAGAACTGGAATCGGTCTTCAGTCCCTTCTCACTTTCCACACCTCTAATTAAGCTAGTGATTCTAACATTTTAACTACTAAAGATACTTTTTATTTAAATGAATTTCCCAAGTTTGCCAATCATGAAAAAGGTCTGTCTATTCAACAAGCAAGGTTAAATAACTATCAACAAACGCGTATGTACAGTTTCATCTCAAGTCAGACCAGATATGGGAGCATGCGCTATTGCAGCTTATCACTTCATCTACCATTTAGCGTATTCCTGGAGGATGACACTTTTGAACCACTCAGGCGATAAATCTCCAACCCACCCTAACCTCAAGGGCTTACCTCATGTGACCATCATGTCCTGCAGGGTTCTCCTCATATGTCTTGAGAGACAATCGAGGTACTTTCTCGGAGGAGAGAACTTGGGGGTTTGTTTGGTTAGTCGTTGCTAGTGATAGTTTTTTAGGCGGTCGGAATGCAAGTCCTACTTCAAACTCTTTTAGTCACCTTTTTCGACACGCAGAAGAAAGGTTTGGGTCTATTTTTTTTTTGTGTGTGCCGGTACCCACGCAGCACAGTTTCATTTCCCAATTAAGTAATATATGTAACTGAGGAAGCAATTAAATAAAGAGCAATACAGACAAAAAAGCTTGTAAAACTACGCATATATACTCATTCCCCCCACGCACATATATACAAAAGCAACATAATATAATTGCTTCGGAATTTGGCACAAGGCCTGTAATTTTAGAGAGATGGGGTTAGTCGATTACATCGACCTCAGTACTTGACTGGTACCTTATTTCAAAGACCTTAAAAGCATGAATGGCAAGGTTGACCTCGGATGGACATGGACATAAAGCTGGAATAAATACCACTAGGTATTGTGTCCGACGTAATTAACGATACATCCAGTCCGCCGCCTTGACATAACAAATAACAACATTATGTAACATAACATACAAATGTTGTTTGTTTTCGATGTGAGACGTTCGTGAAGCTTTGTGAAATTGAAATTAACAGAAGCAGTAACAGCAGTTCAAGAATATTTTATATAACAAAAAGAAATACCGTTTTTTTTTCTTTTTAGTATTATAAACATTTTTTAATATAAAATAAAAGACAAATTTATCGATAATTCAAACTCAAAGCTCAATGACATGACGAATCAAGGATTAAGACAGAATTCAAATAAGTTTTGATCGAAGTTGAGTGCGTGTGAAGAGAGCAATATGATAATTTGCATTCACCGATCGATGGACTCTGTAAATATTATCACAGGTCAGAACGTATTGGTGAGAAATCACCTTTATCATATTTTTTTTGTCTCCAGACTGATTCATTAGCAGCAGTCTGTTGGCGCAAGGAAATTAACGGTTATTTTGCCTGTAACATGATTTAATTTCTTCTTACTGGTCGTCTGTGAAATTCATGTATTTTCTTTTCTGGCAGAATAAAGGTGTTGGATTAGCAGATTAAGGATAGTTGATTAACAGAATCATTGTCAGAAAAGAATTGCTTTGCAGTAGTTGTTCCGATTTTTCACATTCTGAATTCGAATCTCGTTGATGTCAAATTTGAACGTCATCATTTCAAGGTTGATGAAAAAAAGCACCGTTCAAGTATATGAGTCGACTTAATCGACTCATTCCCACCTTTCAAATTTCAGATCTTTTGTCTTTATTAGAAACAATCGTTATTACAAGCTCTAGGGGCGATTGTATTGATTAATCCCCTCTCTCAAAGTTCAAGCTGACCATCAACACTTCGTAGCTGTCTTCACATCGGTTGGTTTCGGTTCCGTCTTCAGAGGTTGGGTCATTGCAATGTACAGTGACATCTGCTCGACGGTCAATGTAAATATCCTCCTACCAATCGGAGCCATTCGGTATCATGCGTTCAATCCCTAGAAGTTGGTCTCTCTGACTCCTTCTGTACGTGCTGGCAATCGAGCTACTACAACAGAAGCTATAAATTTCGAGGAGCATCCTGCGTGAACCATTGCGCAGAAGAGCCGTGTCAGCATATTCAGATGAAGTCACTGTAATGCTGCATACTATACACATCAATGTGTATAGTATCGGCTCTAATCAGAGACAATACGAAGCGGTGACAGGAGCATAATGTAAGCAGAGAAGGAAGTTGGGGCTGCAGTTCAGCACCTGGAGAGGCAGATAAATGCTGCCAGAGAGAGTCATGGTGCGCTGGATAGACAAGTTGATTAAATTGTTCGGGGTCTGGTTCAGTCCTGGTTGTCAGGTGGACAAAAACTGGGACCAGGTAATGAGCAGGAGAGCGGAGATGGCGATGCCTATACTGCATCCATCATCTAATAGCCGTGGTAACCGTTTGTCACACTCGCTTTTCTACAACTCGTCTCTTTCACAGAGCTGTCGTTCTGTAGCAAGCCTAGGCCGTGGCAGAGCGTCTGGCATATAAAGTGTCGTCAGATGTTCACAGCCCTCTACCAATCGGTGAAAGTTTTACCACGGCATTCTATATAGGGCTAGTGGCGAGCAAGAGTGATGATGTCCTCGAGATTTTGGTCATTGACGAATTTGGCTGGTCTGTTCCAGAGGACTTTAGCTCAAGAACCTGCGGATAATTACCAGAAATCTCTGGGCTGGTAGAGCTACCGGAGGAGGAGGAAGTGAGCATTGGTGTTTCAGGACAGACTCTGCAATCATGGCTGTACTATCAGCCGGGAATATCCCGAGATGTACACAGAGCGACGAAATCGTTCTGTACGCGCTTGTACACTGCCTGAACATTGCTGAATTGTCAACCAGCTCTTTATCGGTTATCGGCCAACTCCATCATGAAGATCACTTCATCGCCCTCCGTTAACCGGGAGTGGTAGGAACTGTTCCTTTGCCTGGCAGCTTTGGCAAAAAGGAGTGCGTGGTGAACGACACTGAAAAGACTAAAGACGGAATTTTCTTCTACGGCTAATCTCTCATTGACTTTTTTAAAAGTTCCATGGACTTTTAAGTTCATCATCACCCTCATCATCATCCTAAACATCCTCCTCATCCTCATCCTCGTCCTCGTCGTCGTTGTTGTTGCTGTTATTATTATTATTATTATTATTATTATTATTATTATTATTATTATTATTATTATTATTATTATTATTATTATTATTATTAAGGCGGTGAGCTGGCAGAATCGTTAGCACGCCTGGCAAAATGCTTAGCAGTATTTCGCTCGTCACTACGTTCTAAGTTCAAATTCCGCCGAGGTAAACTTTGCCTTTCATCGGCGTCGATAAAATACGTACAAGTTGAACACTGGGATTGATGTAATCGACCCATCCCCTCCCCTCCCCCAAAATTGCTGCCATTGTGGTAAAATTTGAAACCATTATTATTATCATTATTATTATTATTATTATTATTATTATTATTATCAAGGCGGCGAGCTGGCAGAATAGTTAGCGCGTCGTACAAATTACATTGCAGCATTTGGTGCGTCTTAACTTTCAGAGTTCAAATTGTACTGAGGCCGACTTTGTTTTTCATTCTTTCGGAGTCAATAAAATTAGTACTACTTGAGTATTGGGGTCGATATAATAGACTACCCAACTCCCACAAAATTTCAGGCCTTGCATCTATAGTAGAAAGGAATATTCAACCCTTATGAAAAATGTTCTGATACTAAAGTCAGTAAAAAAAAGATTTTAAAGCGTAAATGTCAATTTAAATTTAAATTCCTTCTGATCCTAAATTAATTATAATCACATAGGATATGCATCACACTTAAAATATAAATTCTGGGGTCGATTTTTCCGACTAAAGCCGTTAAGGTGGTGTTCTAGCAGTCCTATGATTGAAGCAAGTAAAAGGAAAAAAATACATAAGATTCTCCCGTATGAAAATCTTCAGCTCACAATATATTGTATGCAATAGCATTAGGAGCGAATATGTACCTTCGATAACTCAATGAAGTGTTCTGTTAGTGCCATGATACCTGATCGGCCAAGCTAGTTGCACAAATGCAATAACAGTAACGTTATACGAGTTTCCACTAAGGCGGTGAGCTGGCAGAATCGTTAGCACACTGGACAAAATGCTTAGCGGTATTTCGCCCGTCGCTACGTTCTGACTTTAAATTCCATCGAGGTCAACTTTGCCTTTCTCCCTTTCGGGGTCGACGAATTAAGTACCAGTGAAACACTGGAGTCAATGTAATAGACTAGTATCCTTCCCTCGAATTTCAGGCCTTGTGCCTTTAGTAGAATGAATGGGTTATACGAGTTTCCAACGAACCTTTCAATGAAACAAAAATACAAGAACGCTTTAACCAGTACGCTATTTCATTTCCTCAATAAACAACAGATTTACGATGTTTTATGTTACAACTGATCGCTGTTTATTTAGCAATGTTTTACATTTTATTTTTGATTGCTTTATATTATTGTTATTCATTTTTTTTTTTCTATATTTCTTCTCAATTTTTATAACCCTCCCTTCGTTTGCAGGATGTTTTGACAGAATCTTTAACATAGATTACAAAAATTTCTGTTAGAATTCAGTGTTTGAAATTCAAATTTAATTTTCAATTAATATTACTTTAATTAAACAATAATCGCCTATTTGTTTGAGTTGATAGTTTATGGAGAAGAAAAGAGAGGAGAGAAGTGGCGAGAGGAGAGAAGTGGCGAGAGGAGAAGAGGAGAGTATAGAGCGGTGAGGAGTAGCATGATGGAGTGTGGAATGGAGTTGTGTGATATAGAATGAGATAGAGATCTTATGTATATGAACATGTGTCTAAGCGTGGCTGGGTGAAGTAGGGGGGAAATAAGAGGGTTATGCCAGCCGAAAATGACACATACATAAATGCATACACATGTATGTACAAACACACACACACACACACACACACACACACACACACACACATATATATATATATATATATATATATATATATATACACATTCACAAACGGGAATTTTTAAATACACATGTTCATACAAATCGAAGTTGACACATGCATATATAAGCACACGTAAATGCATACACATATGTACAAGCACACACGGATACACACGTACACACACATTTACACACGGGCATTTTTATATACACATCCGTACAAACCGAAATTGACATACATATATATATGCACACGTAAAGGCACACACATATGTATATATGTATGTATATATATATGTATGTATATATGTTATGCGTTTGTATGTGTATCCACACTCGGGTATTTATATATACACATATTCATATAAATCGAAATTGACACATACAAATATACGCACAGATAAATGCATGCACATTTACATACACACACACACATCCATATATATAAATACATATACGCACGCACACACACACACTTACACACGGGCGTTTTTATATAAACATCTTCGTACGAACAGAAAATATATACATGCACGCATAAATGCAAACACATACGCACATACACATATAAACGCACACATTCACACACAGATATATTGATGTACACATCTTCATTCTGGCGCCCATACATATATGAAGAACGATATCTCCTTCCCCACAAAAAACAATATGTAGGAAAGATATTTTTTTTAAATCGGTAGAAGTGTGAGTGGTGTGAGTGGTGAGGGGTTAGTAAATTAGAATATTTACAAATTAAAAAAAAATGCAACACCATCGCTACCACCACCACCACGAACAACAATATTAACACAAACACAACCAACAAGCACAGTACGAAGAACAACATTACCAATAAGAACAACAATAGAAACAACAACAACAACGTCGACAATTAAAAAAATATACAGTGAAGAGAACGTGTTACAAGAACCGGGTGATGGTGCTGGTAGTGTCGGTTTTGGTGCTGGTGGAGAGTGGTTTGTTAAGGAATGGTATGAGAGAATGGCATTAGAATGGATAATAATGAAGAATGGAGTGGGAAGGTAGATCTCCCCAGTTAGAATAAATGAAATCTTAGCAGAAGAGATGGGTTTGAAACCGAAGTAAAATTCACATAAGCGTGTGAAGAATAAATTAAGATGTCGTGTCGTTGTGGTAGCGGCCATTTCGTTTTTTCATTTTCTTTAAAGGATTTTTTTTTACGTGTTTCTTTTACTGTTTTTATTTCAATACTTTTTTTTCTGTTCTATTTGCTTTATATTATTTGTTTGATTCTGTTGCAGACCCAATAAATGAACAAGAGGCTAGAATGGTGTAAGAGAGAATATAATAGGTGGTAAGGGACAGTGGGTTGGAAAGAGAGGCGGGAGGGGTTGAATTCTATTCCATTGTGGTTGGGGGTTGATGTCGCTATTATTGTTGTTGGTGTAGTTGTTTTCGTAGTTCCTATTATTGTATTCGTTGTGAAGTTATTTCTTTGTTTTACGACTACTTTCCTGCATTATAATAATAAGAACAACGATGATAAAGATAATAATAATAATAATAATAATAATAATAATAATAATAATAATAATAATAATAATAATAATGATGATGATGATGATGATGATGATAATGATAATTATTATCATTATCATTATTATTATTATCATCATCGTCATCATTATCATCATCATTATCATCATCGTCATCGTCATCATCGTTGTCGTGGTCGTCGTCGTCATCATCATCATCAATATCATTATCACTCCTACCACAATCATCCTTGTTATCATCATCGTGGTCGTCCTCCTTCTCCTCCTTCTCCTCCTCCTCCTCCTCCTCCTCCTCCTCTTCCTCTTCCTCCCCCTCATCATCATCATCATCATCATCATCATCATCATCATCATCACCATCATCACCATCATCAATATTATTATTGATATTATTATTTAAACGCTTCACTGAATTTTTAATCAGAAAAATCTCCATTTTTTGTTTGTTTTGATATTTTGTTATTTATTAATCGTATTTTTTTATCATTTTATTTTTGTATTATATATATATATTTTTTTCATTTTACTTTTAAAGCTTTTGTTCGTGTTTGTTTTTCTTTTGCTTTTCTTTCGTATATTCATTACTGTTGCCAATTTTTTTCTTTAAATCAAATTTCATGCATGTTTTTCTTGTTGTTCTTGTTACCAAAATAATAAATAACAATAATAATAATAATAATAATAATAATAATAATAATAATAATAATAATAATAATAATAAATGATGATGATAATAATATTTTATTAGCATTATTGTTATTATGATTAACATCATAATCATCATAATCATCATAATCATCATCATCATCATTATTATTATTATTATTATTATTATTATTATTATTATTATTATTATTATTATTATCATTAGATCAGTAATTAATTCATTTTTCCATACGTCCATTGATTTATTTGAATTATTCGTTTACCAGTGAAACCAACAGCAACAATAACAATAATAACAGCAGCAGCAGCAGTAACAAGAACACCACCAGCAGCAGCAGTAGTACAGCAACAAAACAATAACATCAACAACAACAACAATAGAAGAAGAAGAAGAAGAAGAAGAAGAAGAAGAAGAAGAAGAAGAAGAAGAAGAAGAAGAAGAAGAAGAAGAAGAAGAAGAAGAAGAAGAAGAAGAAGAAGAAGAAGAAGAAGAAGAAGAAGAGTCTTTTCTTTTAATATCGCCACAAGAATGTCGGACAAGGGGACATTATCGAGATAAATTATGGAAGTGGTGTGGGGAACGTTGCATTGATATCGAAAGAAAAGAAATCAAAGATGATGGCATACGTAGTGTACAATATACGGCAATGTTCCCAGAGGTGGCCGCCACCTAAGTTTAAACTAGGAATAATACAGGTCTAGGATTAACTTTACTCGCAAGAATAAATGTCCTATTCGCTGTCTTCATTCTTACCACTCTCATCAACATTCCAACAAATTTAGTAGAGCAGCATCTTTCTCAAACCCTTCCTTCCTCTGTACCCCCATCTTCTTTTCCACCCTTACCTACATCTCCTCCATTACCTTTCTATTCACCCTCACCTTTCTCCCCAAGTGATACTTGAAAATCTTGATGAAGTCTTCGCCGAATAGGAAAGTGTATGTCGTTAGCTTTTTCACTTGCGTCCACCTCATGCCCTATATTGCTTGAAGGAATGGTTTACCGTTAGGTGATCTTCATAATGGACCCAGTGGACAGCTACATTCGTCTTATACGTAACGACATCTGTTCGAAAGCTTCACAAATTAGAAGAGCTCCGGCAATGAACGTGGGCACGAATAAACGATTTCATCGCTCTGCGTGCATCTCCGATACGCTTGTCTAACAGTACTTTTGTGATTGTCGAGTTTATTTTAAGCCATTAATAACCTCCATCCCAGTAGCATTGCAAGACCAGGGATTTTTCGAAGTTGGTCCCGAGTCAAAAGTTCTCACGGACAAAACAATTGATTATCATCTATACTGAGTTACTCGAAAATATCGTCACTCTACTTTGGTCGGACGGAAGCTGTGGTAAGATACGGGTGGTCATGCGATAATATTGAACGAAAGTATTGTACGTATTCACCACCTGTGCGCGATCTTTTAATGAGTTTTCTCTTAGTTCAATTCAGACTCATTTCGTAACCTAGAGTCAGTTTGTAGCATCCTGGAGATCCAGACAGGAACAGTCACAAATCAACCCCACGCATCCTTCGGTAAAGTTCTCCACGACATTTTCCAGCAACGCAGACTTGCCGCTCCAGGTGTAAGGCTGCATGCGCACCTGCATGTTCGAGTTAATTTTTTACTTCAGGTTAATTTTTTTACAGCTACTATTCATGACCGATGCTTCGATTTTATTGCTGCCGGACTCCATTACAGTGTTGTTGTCCTCATATGCTTATACAGCTCACCCATGTTCCAGTTTGGACTGTACACCTCTTCACACCGCTGATTTCTGCAGCAGTAACTCGAGATACTATACAGAGAGAAGAGATGGGGGTACGTTGTACAGATTAAAAGTGTGATCTAGCTAATACCACGCGATCGCAGCACACGTCTAATGCCATTCAAGTCTCATACCTCCCTTTCTTTTCTGTGTATGTGTTCACACACACACACACACACACACACACACACACACACACACACACACACACACACACACACACACACACACACACACACACACACACACACACAAACACACACACGGACCTTTTCGCAGTTTTGTTTACTGTTCCTCAGACGAGACATATCCGATTTCCTTTATCAAGTAAGAGAACAGAATATAATGTATAGGCGCAGGAGTGTCTGTGTGGTAAGTAGCTTGCTTACCAACCACATGGTTCCGGGTTCAGTCTCACTGCGTGTCACCTTAGTCAAGTGTCTTCTGTTATAGCCTTGGACGTACCAAAGCCTTGTGAGTGTATTTCGTGAACGGAAACTGAAAGCTCATCGTATACATATATATATATATGTATGTATGTATGTATATATATATATGTGTGTGTGTGTGTGTGTGTGTGTGTGTTTGTTTGTGTCTCTGTTTGTCCCCTTCCCACCATCGCTTGACAACCGATGCTGGTGTGTTTACGTCCCGTAACTTAGGGTTCGGCAAAAAAGACCGATAGAATAAGTATTAGGCTTGCATAGAATAAGTCCTGGAGTCGATTTGTTCGACTAAAGGCGGTGCTCCAGCATGGCCGCAGTCAAATGACTGAAACAAGTAAAAGAAAAAAGAATAAAAGAATATATACATATATGTATGTATATATATATATATATATATATATATATATATATATATATATATATATATATATATATACACAAATACGTATACATATATGTTTAAACATATGTATACAAATACAATATATATATATATATATATAGACAGACAGAATATAGACGTTTAGTTCACTGGTGATCTAAACGAATTGGTCCGCTGGGTAAGTGCTGTAACGGGTTATCAGGGCTTCAAGCTCGTACCGAGACGAGAGCTATGGAGACATTTTAGGTTTCCGATATAGCGAATATATACTTGTGAAAGAGTACAACAAACTCCAAGGCATAACAACCATCTCAAATTATTATATATTCGTTATTATTCTCAAATAAGTTGCGGTCTTACAGCTGTTTCTAGGATGTCCCAAGTGATAAGCGAGTATGCCTGAATATGGGGTATTCCGTCATCAGAGACAAATAGAGAAAATAGGTAGGAAATAATTAGATACGAGATCAAGACATGGAAACTTCGCAGATAATAAGCAATTAAATAGAAGAGTAGAGAGTAAGGAAATAAGGAAAGGAATTTTCCAGTTCATTTTTCCGCCGAGAGCATGAGTGCTAGTTTGTATGACCTTAGGTAAAACCTAGGTAAATCCAGGTAGTATTATAGTATGATTAGTGTTTTCACAGTATAAATATCCAGGCAATAATTTGACAGAAATGGGAATGGTGTATTCATATTGAGGTGGCTGGTTTGTAAGAGAATGACACTGGCAGTGGCTATTGAACAAAGTAGAGGGAGAAGGAGAAGAGAAAGAAAGGTAAAGAGAGGCTAATGAGGGATAGAGAAAAGTAGTAGTAGGGTAGTCTGTGGGGATAGAGAGTGGAGGAAGGCAAGTGACAAGGCATTAGGAACGATTGGTCATCGGAAATGATTAGATAGACAGACAGACAGACAGACAGACAGATAGATAGATAGATAGATAGATAGATAGATAGATAGATAGATAGATAGATAGATAGATAGATATCATGACACACCCGTTTCCACTGAAGCTACAGAAAGAAACACTGGGAACTTGAGGAAAAAAGGAAGCTATTTTAATTAACAATGACACACTACGAATTAATAACAGAGGTGGACTGCAGTTGATTGGATGCTATAGCAACGCAAAACAACGCTTCATTCAGCATAGAGCAGAGAAATCAGCTATCAATACATTTTCTTCGTAAATTTCCTGACGAAGGGGTCCTACACTTGACGTATTGAAATACCAGTTAATATTACCATCGACCCGTATTATAAATTTTGTTGTAGCTTACTTATTTTGGCTTTAAAATACATATATATTTAAATAGTAGTGTAAAGGATATTTATTGTTACCAACATATTATTGTACATTTGTTGATATTAGTGATCTCTCATTTTTAATCGACATACATCACGTATTGTTTTTCCCCATGTATTTTTCCTTAGTATTGTCCTGAGAATTATCAGCTGCAGAATTCCGGAGTAATGGCATTGACTGCAGACTGATCTCTTGAATAAAGAAACCTTGGCTATAAACAAGACACGAAAGCGCATGTACTCTAATCTGCCAAGTGTTTCTAAAATTAAGGCACAATTGATAAATTGATAGGTTGTGGTAAGTCAACGAAGTAGTATAGATGTTCGTTTCTTCTACCTGCATCTCTCAGAGACAGCTCCTTCTCAGCCATTATTTCTTGCTCTCGAATTCTTTCCAGTTTTTATCCATCGGAAGAACTTATCGTAACTAGTGACCAGCCACTTTAACTGGACCCTAGTCCAATGACACAGGCCATCATCTTGCATGGATTTACCGCTCCATATGCGAAGTAGTAAGCTCATCGATTTGTTGTAATTAAAGCATGCACCATTTGCTTTCTAGTAATCATCTAGAATGTCGCCGATCAGTTCAATTTTCAACCTGTTCGACACCATTACGATAGCGACGTCGTCGTTTCCAGAAATGGTTGTCCTATTTCAAGAAAGATTCCAGCCTTCTAAGCAACGACTTCAGCGCTAAGACAAACAGAGGGTAAGAGGAGAGTATTAATTGAAGACAGAGCATTTGATGCAAAGCGGTTGCTATTAAGTCTGAACACTGTACATTATAGCGATCCATCGTTTGAAGACGGTGCCAAGACTGCCAAGTAGCGATGATCTTGGGCCCTTTTGGCCAATAAAAGAAATGCCTTGCTGTATTTGTTTTGGCCCTTTACATCCAGAGTTCCAATCCCGCTTATTTCAATATTGTCTTTCATCTTTCCGATGTTGATAACATAGACTGTCAGACAAGTACTGGAGCGAAGTTATTGAACAATCCATTTCCGCCAGATTTCAAGGTTTATGCCTATTTTAGAAACCATTAATATTATCATTATTGTTGTTGTTGTTGTTGTTGCTGCGGCTGCTGCTGCGGCTGCTGCTGCGGCTGCTGCAGCTATTGTCGTCGTCGTCGTCGTCGTCGTCGTCATCATCATCATCATCATCATCATCATCATCATCATCATAGTTATCATCATCATCATTACCATTATCATTTTGTTGTTATTAATGTTGTTATTTTATATCGTTATTATTTTTATCAAACAAAAAATCAATATTAAAATCAAAAGAAATCATTATTATAATGATATCACAATGAAAAAATACAAATAAAGAAATTAAAAAATCGTTATTGATAATATTAAAAAAAATATCGTTTGGCCCTCATCCACTTCATCCATCTCCTCTCCTTTCCCTACACCACTTTGTCTACTTGCTCTTCCACATCATCATTATCATCATCATCATGCCCATTATGTTTATTATCATTATTATCATTATCATTATTATTATTGTTGTTATTATTATTATTATCATTATTATTATTATTATTATTATTATTATTATTATTATTATTATTATTATTATTATTATTATTATTATTATTATTATTTTCGTTATAATTTTGCTGTATGGTGGGATGAAGCCGTATATTTTGAATTCATTGGTTGAAGTTAACAAGAGAAACGGAAAAGAAAAAAAAAAAAACAACCAACAAAAACAAACAGACAAACAAAACAGACAACGACAGGTTAATACAAAATTAATACATAAATACAATTTTAAAATCTGGGGAAAGAAAAGAAAAAGAAACAGATCATGTTTAGATATTCGATATTAGCAATTGAAAGAGATTAAATTCCAATCAAATGCCTCACTGGATATACAACCAAGCAATACATTCGATTATAACCGCCAGTTTTTGAAAATGAGTTAAGACTATTGCTGAGAACGTTTGTTTGTTATTTTTTTGTTTTTGTATTTTCATAATTTGTTTCTTCTTTTGTTCTTCTGTATTTTTTTTTTGGTTTTGTTTTTCATGTTGAGTTAGAAATAAAATTGAGTGAAATGTATAATACTAATGAATGCATGTATGTCTATATATGCATATATATATATATATATATATATATATATATATATATATATATATATATATATATATATATATATATATATATATATATACATATATATATATATATATACATATACGCATATGTATATATATATATATATATATATATATATATATATATATATATATATATATATGCATATATGTATATATATATATATATATATATATATATATATATATGCATATACACATACGAATACTTATACACACATTTGTCTATAAATGTATGGATATATGTGTGCGTATGTGTATGTGCGTATGCAAGTGTGTGTATACATATATATGTACATATATATATATATATATATATATATATATATATATATATATATATATATATATATATATATATATATATATATACATACCTATATATAGATATAGATATACATACAAACATTTGCGTGTAATGAAATAATTACTACTTTAAGAAACAGTTACATATGAATATGTATATATGCATATGTATGTATATGTATATACATATATATATATATATATATATATATATATATACATATATATATATATATATATATATATATATATATATATATATATATATATATATATATATACATATACATATACATATACATACACACACACATATATATATATTTATGCACACACACATACATATACATGCATGCATATATAAATATGCATATATATATATACACACACGATGTATGCATATACACATATATACGCATTTATACATAGATGTATACGTACAAATGTATATATACGCTTATAAATATAATGAAGTACTCACTAGTATTTATATTTTATTGGCGAATAGTTTACAGAGTTAATCCTCCTCCGATCCTTGCGATCATGTTTCACAGGTGGCGATGATTCAAAGATTGAAACCAATCACGTCTATCGCAGTCATCTACGTGCTTGACAAATGTCATATGTGTGTGTGCGTGTGTGTGTGTGTGTGTTTGTGTGTGTGTATGTATATATATATATATATATATAAATATATATATATATATATATATGCATATATGTAAGCATATATGCATTCATATACATGTTTATATATATTCATATATAAATATATATATAAGCATGTATGTGCGTATGTATACGTATGCATGTATGCATGTGTGCATGTGTATGTGTTTATGCATAACTACTGAAATAACAAAATAAATATTACAAATAAAAGTTTCTTATTATTAGTTTCACACTCAGTAAGATATGAGTGGAAATGCCTTAACATTACGGGCACAAGCTTCTTATCTATGTAGTGTCTCTGTACGTATGTATGTCTCTTCTTTTTTTTTTAATTATTATAAATCTTCCACTAAGGAGGGAGCCGGTTTTCAACAAATTTACAAGGCCCCATCTTTGGAATATAGTTAACACAGACAAATTCACATTTGTAACACGAGAAAAGTCTTGCATATTTTTACTGTTCCAGTCACAGATTGCACTTGTAATGTATGAATTAGCCGGTCGATTTCTCTTTCTGAAAATCCCAATTTATCCAGAGTCTTTAAGCATTTAGTAACAAAAACTAGTGCTCCTAATATGTATGTATGTATGTATGTATGTATGTATGTATGTATGTATGTATGTGTGTGTGTGTATGTATGTATATATGTATGTATGTATGTATGTATGTATGTATGTATCTTTCTGTTCATACGGATTGAAGGAGTTGGAATATGCATAGAGTAGTGAACTGTAGGAGTAAGATGGAAGTGCCCGAGATGAAAGGAAAATGAAGGGGAATGGTAATGCGATAAATGTGGGATCTGGAGTTTGAGGTGCGGTCGACTTCACAGAGGCAAGAGAGAATATCTTGTACCAGGATGTATTAAGTTGGGAATTTATCTGTGT
>NC_142933.1:71582460-71597460 GCF_046866305.1 Octopus bimaculoides
TTTGTACTCTTGCAAAAGTATAGTGTAACCCATCAGATTAATGTGAAATTATTTTTATTAGAGTGGAGGAGCAAAGGCCCAGTGGTTAGGGCAGCGGACTTGCGGTCATACGATCGTGGTTTCGATTCCCAGACCGGGCGTTGTGAGTGTTTTATTGAGTGAAAACGCCTAAAGCTCCACGAGGCATCCGGCAGGGGATGGTGGCGAACCCTGCTGTACTTTTTCACCACAACTTTCTCTCACTCTTACTTCCTGTTTCTGTTGTGCCTGTAATTCAAAGGGTCAGCCTTCGTCACACTGTGTCACGCTGAATATCCCCGAGAACTACGTTAAGGGTACACGTGTCTGTGGAGTGCTCAGCCACTTGCACGTTAATTTCACGTGCAGGCTGTTCCGTTGATCGGATCAACTGGAACCCTCGACGTCGTAAGCGACGGAGTGCCAACAATTTTTATTAGAACTGAACATAAAAACATAAAGACAAATATTAACATATATATTACATTATATTCTTTTATTCTTTTACTTATTTCAGTCATTTGACTGTGGCCATGCTGGAGCGCCGCCTTCAAATACATACATACATACATGCATATATACATATATACATACATACATATTTTATGTAAATATATGTATATATATATATATATATGTGTGTGTGTATGTATGTGTGTGTGTGTGTGTGTGTGTGCGTGTGCGCGTCTGTGTGTGTATGTATATATATATATGTGTGTGTGTGTGTGCAAAACTTTAAAAACTTTAGGCGAAAGCTTAATTACCGAAAGACAAGCCAATTGAAAGTCATATTCCTACAAAGGTATATTTGGAGAAATCCATTTTCTCAGAAAAACAAATTCGACGAAACGTAAATTGACCGAAGATGTTTGTTGAAGGAAAGGTGAAATATTCGCTAAGGTCATGTTTTCAAAGAATTACATTAAAAAAAATATATAGAAATCAATACAATGATTTACCGATATTATAATCAATACAAGATCCTAATCTTAGGCTTAGGTAGTTGATTGCCTTTGCCATAAAATTTAAGCATTCGCATCACGAAACCGCTGGTATATTTAGGAAGATATAAACGACACAGTAATTTATTGAGGTTGATTGCTTAAGTATCAATAATAAATTTGTTTTTGTTTCATATTTCTAGGGATTAATTGTAGAATAAATATTTCATGGTGATTAATTTGTAGAATATGGTACAAAATAGTCTTTACCTTTTTAGCTGCACTTACCTCATACACTCACCTCTGTTCATGCACATATGCATCTACATACATACAAAAATACGTATTGCAACATAGAGAAAACTATTAACTTATGAGGCGCAGACGTGCCTGTATGGTAAGAAGCTTGCTTCCTAACTACATCGTTTCAGGTTCTGTCCCAGTGCAGGGCATTTTGGAAAGTGTCTTCTACTATAGCCTCGGGCCAACCAAATCCACTTGTGAGTGGATTTGGTAGGCGGAAACTGGAAGAAACCCGTCGTAAATATGTCTATATATATATATCTACATGTGCGCGTCTTTCTGTCTATGTTTGTCCCCCACGCCACTTGACAACTAATGTTGGTATGTTTATTTCCCCGTAGCTTAGCGGTTCAAAAGAGACCATAGAATGAGTACTTGGCTTTATAAAAAATAAGTACTGGGGTTGATTTGTTCGACAAAAAATTCTATAAGATGGTGCCCCAGCATGGCCATAGTTTAATCACTGAAAAATGTTAAAAATAAATTATTATGAATCGACAGAGAATAAGTACATTAACAACAACAACAATAACAACGCCTTGAAAACCATTACAGTTACGAGGAATATTTTTATCATCTCTACCACTGCCGTTACCAATTTAGCTACTGCCACATTCGATGAGGCTACTGAAAGCACCGTTACTGCTACCGTCACTAACACTGCTGAGACCCCCTTCGATCATGACTGACCATGGGATTGCACCAAGAAAGTTACCCTCCCAGGCACAAGTCCGGGCAAGGCTGTTTATGGAAGACCAGCAGTCGCCCATGCATACCGGCCTCCCCTCTCCACACAACCGGCGTTATCCAAGAGAGAGGCAAAGGCCGATACACCTTGGCACCTGTGACGTCGCAACTCATTTCTACAGCTGTGGGAACTGGAGCAGCGTGAAATAAAGTGTCTTGCTCAAGAACACAACACGCAGCTCGGTCCGGGATTCGAGCTCACAACCTCACGATCGTAAGTTCGACACTCTAACCACTGAGCCATGCGCCTTCACCAACACTACTACTACTACAAATAACAACTGAGTAAGCGAAAAGTGAAAGAAATATTAAAGATGCGTTTACTAGATTGATGACAATAAATGGTACAAATCACAACAACACTCATACAACATGTTTCTTCCACCATCAATACCTCGTTCTCTGTAGCAGTCGAATCCATCACAAGCAACAGAAACGCATAGAAAGTTTGTTCATTCGTAGGAGCTTTCCAGTATGTTGAATAACTGTGAAACAAACAAAATTGAGACGAATGCAATAACTCACCGATTTTTATTAACAGCAAAACAAAAAAAGCATCTTTACTTGTACCACAAGACCTAGAACCAAAAAAAAAAAATCCAGTACAACTGTGTTCTATTGCTGTGTCTTAGTTAAGAACCGACGGTTGTAAACAGTTTGAGAGAAATTGGGATCACACTGATTTCGTTACACGAGACTGAGAATATGGCAGCGTATTAGTTTAACGCTCGGGAAGTCAGAAAGTCTTTTACGTTTCAAGCCTACGCTCTTCGACAGAAAGGAACACAGAAATAAACAGGGAGAGAAAACAGAAAGAGGTTTAATGGCTAGCGATATATATATATATATATATATATATATATATATATATATATATATATGTATATATATATATATATATATATATATATATATATATATATATATATATATATATATATATATATATATATATATATGTAATTTCTTTTCTTTTATATTGTTTACCAGGTGTATTTATTAAGCTTTTCTGATTATTCGCCTCAGTGTGAGTCCCCACATTTCATGTCTATCTTTGTTGTGCCGTTCTCCTCATCCGTTGCTTTGGCGGCAATTAAGGCCCTCCCCCTCTTCATCGTCATCATCATCATTCTGCTACTACTACTACTACTACTACTAGTATTACTTCTCCATTATTATTATTATTATTATTATTATTATTATTATTATTATTATTATTATTATTATCGTTATTATGATTGTTATTATTATTATTATTATCAGTATTACTAAAGGCGGTGAGCTGGCAGAATCGTTAGCACGCTGGACGAAATGCTTAGCGGTATTTCGCCCGTCGATACGTTCTAAGTTCAAATTCCGCCGAGGTCGACTTTGCCTTTCATCCTTTTGGGGTAGATGAAATTAAGTACCAGTTATGCACTGGAGTCAATGTAATCGACTATCTCCCTTCCCCACCAAATATTTGCAAGGCCTTGTGCCTAGAGTAGAAATAATAACTAACATTTATTTTGCTTTATTTGGAAAAAACATCACCAGCAATTTAAGAAATCGATCACCACTTTTGACCTAAATCATGCAAAGTTCTTGGGGTGTTCATACTGCCTGCTCAAGTTTTTACCAAATTTGGTGTGTTGACTTAACACAATGCAGAAATAGTATATCTGAAATTTCAACATTTTAGTAGTAGCTTCGGATTTATGGGCTAGATTCACTCCTCTGTATTTCCTCTACCTAAATCCTTGCAAACGCAAGAGAGATGTGGAATAAAAGTGTATTTATACATTTTTAAGATTACTGAATTGAAATTGTTCTATGCAAAGGTTCAAAACTAGGTTATTTTAAGACAGAGGCCACTGCAAGCATTCACTAATATACAAAAATTAAAAACAATGCATATTTTTAACTTTATAAGTTTAATTCCACTTTTAAATAATTGTATAAGAAAAAGAGCGCTGAATGTTAGCAAATCTTTAAACATAACAATGAATTAATATGTTTTGTTAGATAAAATAAACCGAAGCTGAAGTTACTTCTTTTTACAAACATCATCAAGATCTTGAAAGCACTTGATTGCCCATTCTGCACTCTGATTTGTTCTGAGAATTTCCTGTTTTAATGGTTCTCGATAACAAAAGTTTTTAGAGTTCAATGCTTTTTTATGAACTTGCAGGCTATCACATGACTTCTGATAATCATGTGCATTGAACATTTGGTCAGTAAACGAAAAATCTGTCCAGCTGTGAAAGATGAATCGATAAACATTGAGAAGCAAAACTCTTTACTCTGGTAGAAGAATAAATGCCAAAAGAGCTAGTATTGCTCGAGAATTCCACCTTGCATTACGTAAGTTGGGTATTTTTTGAAACTTTACAGTAGGAAATTTGTCGGTTTCCATAGTTCTGGAAATTATATTTTGCAAGCGACAGACTACGCTGATGAGCCTGCAGATATTTACATGCGTAAATATTAACAGGCAAAACCATTGGTACGTAGGTAATCGTTTATTATTCCGTATATTTTCATTTGTCTTGCTCATTTTTACAGTCTGGTGTTTTGCTGAAATTTTTTCTTGAGAACATACTCTTTGTGGTTAGGCGATTTGACGTCTATATCTAGCATATATGAGTCCACTTTGGTGGTTATTTTCTTAATTATATATATATATATATATATAAACACATATAGGATGATGATGATGGTTCATATGATTTCAACATATAGAACCATTAATCTCAACACATTTTTTTCTCTTTCTCTCTTCCTTTCTGTCAAAGAGCCTAGGCTCGAAACATCCATTTTACCCGAGCGTCAGACTAATATATGATGCCTCTTGTTTCCTCACCTGTCTTTGTAATTTCTTTTCTTATTATTTGGACCAGATATATATGTGTGTGTATACATGTATGTTTGTGTGTATGTACGTATGTGTTTATATATATATGCATGTATGTATGTATGTATGGATACATACACATATGTGTACGTACACAGGCACGCACACACATATGCACACTCGCACACACATACATATATGCATGTATATATATATATATATATATATATATATATATAGCCGTAATTAGCGCCAGAAACCGTATTAACGGAAAGCAATCTTACTTAACGTGCATACACTAATAGATAGCTATAGTATATCTCTAGTATTCGTCTTGTGAAGGTATCTTGTATAGAAGTATAGCGCTAAACAGCACATAAATTTCAGTAGCAGATGACAAATGAAAAACAAAAGGGAGAAACAACAAGAGCACGAGATTTCTGCGAATTTCCACGTTATCAGCAGCAAGTACCCACTAACTCGTACTGATACTTCTTTGCTTTTAGCACTATACGTCTATGCAGGATAACTTCTTAAACTGCATACCTCCGTGTTACGGTATAATAGTATATCCACTTTAAGTAAGATATACAGATTGGTTTTCGGTACTAATACTACTTCCATCACCAATAACGAGTTTTTTATTCAGATCACCAGCTACTTGCGAGAACAGTGATTGTTTAGTCACTGTTTTTCTGTACATAAGTTGAGGAGAAATGTGTCTAAGCATGTGGTAATAGTCGATAGCTGCTGCCGATGACTCGCAAGTACACAGAAATCGTATATTCGAGATGCCTTTTCAAGAGAAATGCTGCAGTATTACTGTTCCTTATTAATATATCCACGTTAAGATATACAGAGTGCTTGCTATACGTGTGTGTGTTTATGTAATGTATGTAATGTATGTATATATGTATGTAATATGCGTGTTCATGTAATGTTTGTTACGTGTGTATATACATATATTTCATTGGCTACTTATCTTGATAGTACTAATGTACGTTTCTCCCATAATATGCTGTAGTTGTAGTACAATTAATAAACTGATTTATTCGTTATAGTATTATTCTTTGTAATTTATTCACATCATAAACGAAAAGAAGTTATACTTCCAAGATAACTCTCTGGCCAACCCCCATCTTAGAACAGGCGAATATGACGAACAAAGATGGCTACCATCTAGAAGACGCATTCACTGAAACTACACAGCATAAAGCATACTGGCAGCAAGCAGCAGCCATTAAGCACCAAACAACAAGCATCACTACAAGCAACCTTTATCTACATCGACAGTATGTAGTCACCTATGCTCTCTTTAATGACGTTAATCAGGACCAATTATGTAATAAAAATCTGATCACGTCAGAAATTCAACTCCTCACACCATTACCATACCTAGTTCACCATCTGCTGCTGCCAACATTAACACCAATCCTTGCAGTAAAAGTCATAAATTCTACCTAATCTCACTGATTCATCCTCCTTCGTTCTCTCTTTTTCTCTCTCCCTTTTTATCTATATCTCTCATACATTCTGTCTTTCTCTCTTACCTCTCTTTGTATTTCGTTGTATATTTCTCCCCCTCCGCCTCTTTCTATTTTTCATTTCTTCGTTCTCTATCTCTCTCCCTCTCTGACTCTGTTCCTTGCTCCTCTTACTTCCACCCTCTCTTATGATTATGTTTGCTCTTTCCCCTCTTACTTTTGTCCCTTTCGTCTATCTCAGGAGTTGCTCGCTCTTCGTTCTTTCGTACTCTCTTTTGACTTTCTGTCTTTTGCTGACTTTATGCACGTGTGCGTTTATTTATGTGAGTGTGTACGTGTGTGTGTATACGTGTGCAAGCTTTGGCGTATATGGTATATATATATATATATATATATATATATATATATATATATATATATATATATATATATATATATATATATATATATATATATATATGTATGTATGTATATATGTATATATACATGTGTATGTACATGTATATATACATGTGTATATACATGTGTATGTACATAGATATATATATATCATATATCATATATATATATATATACATATATCATACATCATATATATATATATATATATATATATATATATATATATATATATACATGTGTGTGATTCTTTTTGCATGATTTTGTGCAGATATTTGTATGTGTGTATGAATACACACACACACACACACACACACACACACACACACGAACATGCATGAACACATACACATATATATATATATATATATATATATATATATATATATATATATATATATATATATGTATATATATGGTGTATATATTTATATGGCGTATAGGATGTATGTTGGCGCATAAATGTATGTTTTTCACTTTCTTTTTCACTCTTTATTTATGTCTCCTCACATACTCAAGCATACTCATGTCTTCGTAAGCACACAAGCACACACAAACACACATATATCTACCATTATATATATTATTTAATCATACTATAATGACGCTTTTAAATGTGTCCAAAACCAAGGAACATTAGCTCTTCAGCAAAGAAGTTACATTTCTTGACACAACTTGACATTTGTTATATATTAGCACAATTATTCTGCTAAAACTTAAATAAGCAAACCAGTAATTTTTTTCCACCATATTAAACAGATCAGTCACAAATATACCAACAGATAGATACACCAACATAATGTGTCAGCGACGAAGCACGTAAGGCTACAAAATCCCAAAGTTATGGGAACAGCAAAGACAAGGAAATTTCAAAGGGAGAAGAGAAATAAGGAAGAGTGTGGAACCAGTGAAAAGATCTAAAAAAAAAAAATGTAGAAGATGCAAGACAATGTGTGAGCCTTTACATGAACATTTGATCAGCAAGAAATAACACCAAAACCTTTCTTAAACCAAACCCTGATTGTTTTAAGGAAGAAAAGATATACTGGATAATACTGTTTAATATATGATGCGTTTGAATAAAAGAAGTGATGGTCATTATTGGAACATGTTTGATCCCTTAGTCTCCGCAATTATGACTGAATCGGGACAAAAATAATGACGGGGGATACTCAACGTAACCGGTCGATCAGTTGACAATACCAGCAAAATTCTCGCCACAAATCACACTCTACCTTCTTAAAAAGAGAAGGATGTGTTGGATAATATGGCTGTAAAATACACGGTTCGAATAAAAGAAAAGATGATTACGGCGAGAGAGATTTTTGATCACACGTCTGTTCAATCAACGCCGATAATGATAATAGCAGTACCAGGCAGTGGATCGCATGGCTTCTGATCTTAACTGATTGGAAGTGTTATCATTTACATTGTTTTGTCTTGGTATAAAAGATGGGCAACAGCAAATATTCTGCTCAATACCACAGATTTGCTTGTCAGTTGCTTGACTTTAACCAGTTGAGCATGTCCCTTTGTAGTTGACGATATGTGCATCTCTGATCACGAGCAGAAGTAGTGGGGGAGCATTATAGCCATATGTTGAGAGAAATTCTTTGGGGTTTGAATAATTCACCTTCGGAAACATGGGTGTTTCGTTCAACATTCTTTAACAAACCTTATTCAGGGACATTTTGAGCGGATGGGCTGCTCAACCCGAAGAAAACTCTAACTTGGCATCACCTGCAAGGTCATGCACTGTTTATCTTGTTATAAGATCACCATGTCACGCTCATCTGGTGGTGATGCATGTACCTGGTGTACACTTATCAGACGGGTAGTCATGATGGGTATATTGGACTTTGTATATTAGTACCCAGTGTCACTTTGATGACAAGCACTGCTCTCTCACTCAATAATAATAATAATAATAATAATAATAATAATAAGGATGATGATGATGATGATAATAATAATAATAATAATAATAATAATAATAATAATAATAATAATAATAATAATAATAATAATAATAATAATAGTAGTAGTAGTAGTAATAATAATAATAATAATAATAATAATAATAATAATAATAATAATAATAATAATAATAATAATAATAATAATAATAATAATAATAATAATAATGTGTGTATGCTTGTATGCACAGAGTGGCCTGTTTCTTTGAGGACACCTCTTTCAAGAGCTCTAACTTTCTTCTAATTCTTTTAAAGCTTACTTTTCAGATAAATAATGTCTGACGTCAGGTTGACTCAGAAAATGAAAAGGAACGCTGCAATCGTTGTCCTAAAAACGCAGCTTAGTGGTTCAGAGATAACTCGTTTTATGAAAGCTGGAAGCTTTTTACATAACTTTAATCAAAAAGTTCAAGAATTAATCGCTAAAAGCACGGGAGAGTCAGTCAGAGCCATTGCAAACTACCTTAATGTTTCAAAATGCACCTTCAGAAGTTGTGCATAAGTATGTCGGGTATAGGTCGTATGTGATGCGAAGGGGTCAGTTTAAGTCAGATGAGACAAGAGAGTATCGTTCGATCCACGCAAAGCGCTTGATAAACAAGTTAAAACACCGAGAGGTTGGAATGCTTTGGTTTTTCTCCGGTGAGTAAAACCGTTACTGGGAACAAAAGGCAAACCGATGGAACGACAGCGACCCGAATGTGCTTCCAACAGTTATGCATACTAAGTTCCAAGCAACTGTGTCGTCAGCAATGAGTGAGATGCCAAGCCTCCTCATTTTTTTCACAGTCAATGCTGCTGTCTACGCAGAGGTGTTCAAGAAATTTATAAGGCCTTGGATAGACAGAGTACGCTACAGAAGATCGTATGTCTTCCAAGATTATGTGCCGTCTCATAAAGCTTGAATACGTGACATTCTCCATGATCATGTTCCTCCAGGCACACAGCCTCCTGATTCACCAGACCTAAATCCACTGGACTATCATGTATGAGGCAAAGTAGAGAGAGAGGTCAATCTACTCACACAAAGCATCATACAATCTCTCAGTTGGACATCATAAGCTGCACTATGTCTAAAATTGATAAAGATCATCTGATTCCGACAACGCTTCCGACCCCGTATTGAAGCAGCCATTGGCGCTAACAATGGTTTCATTAAATAGGCGTGATAAAAGGATTCTTGAGACTATTTGTACTAACTTGCTTTGAAATACAACTTTCCTTTGGTGAGTTATGCGTCTTTTTCTAAATTTATACAAATGACCGCAAATATCTGACGCACCCTACATGTGTATATATATATATATATATATATATATATATATATATATATATATACCGGAGTAAGCACATAAATGTGCAACAAGGTAAATAAAAGAGTACTCAAATACCAGAGGTAGAGTAATATGCATTATTTAAAAGCAGCAGAAATATAATAAAAAAACAACTGTTACTCGGAGTTTCACGTTCCCGTTCATCGGACAGTTTTGTCAGAAACTGTCCGATGAACGGGAACGTGAAACTCCGAGTAACAGTTGTTTTTTTATTATATTTCTGCTGCTTTTAAATAAAGTATATACATACATATATATTCTTTTATTCTTTTACTTGTTTCAGTCATTTGACTGCGGCCATGCTGGAGCACCGCCTTTAATCGAGCAAATCGCCCCCAGGACTTATTCTTTGTAAGCCTCGTACTTATTCTATCGGTCTCTTTTGCCGAACTGCTAAGTTACAGGAGCCGTAAACACACCAACATTGGTTGTCAAGCGATGGTGAGGGGACAAACACATACACACAAACACATACACATGCATATATATTTATATATGTATATGACGGGCTTCTTTCAGTTTCCGTCTACCAAATCCACTCACAAGGCTTTTGTCGGCTCGAGGCTATAGTAGAAGACACTTGCCCAAGGTGCCACGCAGTGGGACTGAACCCGGAACCATGTGGTTGGTAAGCAAGCTACTTACCACGAGTGTTTACACGTATATATAATACTAAACTATCATTCCTATTAACTGCCTGTATTTGTCCAGGAGCCGCATCAACAATTAGACTGAGCAAATAGACATTCAGATTCGCTTAATTTTCATTTAATTCAGTTTGTTTCATTAGAATTATTTACTTTTCTCGAATGAAACACTACAAACATTTATGTACCATATGAGTATGCGGATCGTAAATTGAACGTACGTTCTGTTTGTGTGTATATCTGAGTGTATGCCTATAAAAATGTAAAAGCAACTGACGAACTGATGTTTAACACGCGCACATTTAGTTTACCTTGAAAAAGGCTAAGACGCCTTAACTAAAACATTTTTACCCTGTAAAAGAAAAAAGCAGAGCAACCTGCCAAGAAAATCATTAGCCAAAGCTTCATCAGCGGTCTGTTATGAGAGAGATTAGTTGTTTTTAACTATTTACAGTATACACACATTCGGCGTGAACTAAACAGGCTTCTCTTATTTTCATAACAATGCAAGTAGTGGCAACTGCAATTTATTAACAGGAACAGTAAGCAACGAAAAGCAGAAATCAATTATCAGCTACTGGTCATCAAGTAAATCAATACTATACTTTTTATATTTGACCAGTCGGCGGCTGAATCGTCCACACCACTCTACTATCATACTGATATGTGAAGTCGGCGACATAATCCTCAATACCACTCTGCTATCATGTTCTGGTATGTGAAGTTGACGACTAAATCCTCAGTACCATTCTACTATCATGTTCTATGTGGAGGGTACATGGACACTCAGACAAGTCAAAAATAGACAATACCACTTTTCCAGAGCGTTTGAGTTCGACAAGGAGTCAAACATAGAAATGGAGTAGTACTCATTGTAGTACTTGAGTCTAGTATTGTTAAATTTCTTGGCTATCGCTGGACCTGGATGTCTCTGTCATAACGTATTGGCCTTGTATTTCCTTTCACCCAGAGAGAGACCCGAATGAGAGAATCCTTTTGATAAGTACCTGGACCAATAAAAGGGAAATAAACCATGCCTAAGATTAACATCATTTCATTTTTCCTCTGGTCCAAAATAACAGACGCCTGCTATTACTTTCCACCAATTTAAGGCGGCGAGCTGGCAGAATCGTTAGCACGCCGGGCAAAATGCTTAGCGGTATTTCGTCTGTCTTTATGTTCTGAGTTCAAATTTCGCCGAGGTCGACTTTGCCTTTCATCCTTTCGGGGTCGATAAATTAAGTACCAGTTACGCACTGAGGTCGATATAATCGACTTAATCCGTTTGTCTGTTCTTGTTTGTCCCCTCTGTGTGTAGCCCCTTGTGGGCAGTAAAGAAATAGGTATTTCGTCTGTCTTTACATTCCGAGTTCAAATTCTGCCGAGGTCGACTTTGCCCTTCATCCTTTCGGGGTCGATAAATTAAGTACCAGTTGCGTGCTGGGGGTCGATCTAATCGACTGGCCCCCTCCCCAAAGCTTTCGGGTTTTGTGCCTAGAGTAGAAAAGAATATTAATATCGTTGAAGTCGGCGAGCTAGCAGCTTCGTTAGCACGGCGGGCGAAATTCTTAGCGGTATTTCGTCTGTCTTTACATTCCGAGTTCAAATTCCGCCGAGGTCGACTTTGCTTTTCATCCTTTCGAGGTCGATAAATTAATTACCAGTTGCGTGCCGGAGTCGATCTAATCGACTGCCCCCGTCCCCCAAAATTTCGGACTTTTTGCCTAGAGTAGAAAAAGATACTTCCCAGCAATTTCAGAGGCCTTGCAAAATTCAAAGGGCCATAAATATTGTCATCCCTTTCCTGAACAAGCAGCAAAAGCAACTCTGCTCGCAAACATAAATTAGTATACAGTGTCAATATCCTAAATTAATTAATGTACTCAGTTAACTTTGGCACTGATATGTATATGAGATCAGATTTACCCTCATCTTCTTTTTATGTGGTATCATTGCATTCTCAGCAGCTAGGAGTACGTAAATCCTGATAAGTTTTTATTGGAAGCCGAAACTAGTCGATCCAATTTGTTTTCTTCTCGCCTCCTCTGAGCACTGGTAACTTTCATATTTCTCTCTTAAGATATTCCATGCTGTAACTGTTATGGAGCGTGATTATGATGTAACTTAGAAATGCAGTAGTAGTAGTAGTAGTAGTAGTAGTAGTAGTAGTAGTAGTAGTAGTGGGAGGAGGAGGAGGAGGAGGAGGAGCAGTAGTAGTAGTAGTAGTAGTAGTAGTAGTAGTACTAGTAGTAGTAGTAGTGGGAGGGGGAGGAGCAGCAGCAGCAGCAGTAGTAGTAGTAGTTGCAGCGGCAGCAGCAGCAGTAGTAGTAGTAGTTGCAGCGGCAGCAGCAGCAGTAGTAGTAGTAGTAGTAGTAGTAGTAGTAGTAGTAGTAGTAGTAGTAGTAGTAATAGTAGTAGCAGTAGTAGTAGTAGTTGGTGTTGTTGTTCCTGTTCTTGTTTGGTAATAGAAAACGCTGGAGATGGTATTGTAGAAGGGGAGAAGGAGAAAAATGGTTTTTAAATACCGTTGATAGCGATAACGACGACGATGATGATGATGATGATGATGGTGATGATGATGAAGCACATTAATTAAAACGTGTTTAGTTCAACAATATATGGGGGATTTCAACAGACGGCGCTGTTGTCAAATTCAATGATTTATTTTTTAAAGTTTACGTCATTCTTTAGCTACGGTTTTTTTTTAGTGTCTTTCTTTACATTGTACTTTTGTTATTGTTATTGTAGTTTCCGATGGTGGCGGCGGCGGTCGTAATGGTGATGGTGGTGGTACTATTGATGTTAGTATTGCTCTTGCTGCAGGAAGTAGGTGTCAAAACTGAGAAAGCGCCCAAACAAGAAACCTTGTGATTGTTTAACAGCGTCCCTTCAAGTTATGAGATCAAATCAGACTAGAATTGAGTTCTCCTTCAATCATTCTGGAACCCATAAAATAATTAGGTCGGTTTAACTGATTCTATCTCTTCTTAAATATGAAGCCTGATAGTACCACTATTATAAGTAGCATTATCAGGAAGGCAGTGAGCTAGCAGAATCGTTAGCACGTTGGGCGAAATGCTCCGCGGCATTTCCTCTGTCTTTACGTTCTGAGTTCAAATTCCGCCGAGGTCGGATTTACCTTTTATCTTTTCGGAGTCGATAAATTAAGTACCAGTGAAACGCTAGGGCCGATGTAGTTGACAAGTCCCCTCCCCCAAAATATCAGGCCTTGTGCCTTTAGTTGAAAGGATTATTAGAATTATTAGAGTAGAAGATTTAAGGCGGTGAGGTGGCAGAATTGTTTCTGCGTCGGGCAAAAAATGGCTTAGCGGCATTTCGACCGTCTTTATGTTTTAAGTTCAAATTCCACCGAGGTCGATTTTGCTTTTCATCCTTTTGAGGTCGATAAAATAAGTACCAGTTGAGTAGTGGGGTCGACTTATCCTCTTCTCAAAATTGCTGACCTTGTGCCAAAATTTGAAACCATTATTTGTGTGGTAGATTGACAGAATCTTGCGGTATTTAGTTTGGCCTCTTTATTTACGTTCAAAGTCCCAATCCCACTGAATTGATCCTTGCCTTTCATCCTTCTGGATTCAATAAAATAAAGCGTTAGTCGAGTACTGGACTTAATATAATCTACTAACCTCATCCATCAAATCTATTAATTACTCTTGTGCCTAAATTAGAAACAGTTATAATTATCAGAGTGGTGGAAAGAATAATTAGGATGTCGAGCAAAATATCTTCCAGTATTTAGTTACTTCTTTCTACGGTCCGAGTTCAAATCCATTAGATGTCAGTTTTGCGTTTTATACCCTTAGGATCAATAGAATAAAAGCACCAATTAATATTTAGCTAACTAAAGGCCACGGACAAAATGCTTAGCGGAATTTCGACCGTCTTTTCGTTCTGAGTTCAAATTCCGCCGAGGTCGACTTTACCTTTCATCCTTTCGGAGCCGATAAATTAAGTACCAGTTGAGTACTGGGTCGATGATATTGACTTGCCCACTCCACCAAAACTGCTGGCTTTGTACCAAAATTTGAAATCAATATTTAACTGACTAATCCTTCCTCCAAATTTCTGACTTAATGCATCCATTAGAAATAGTTGTAATCATATTATCATTCTGTTTATCATCCCGTTAGTAACTACCCTCTGCATTACCCGTGCACTACCCTCTGACCGTTTGCCACAATAAGAATCAACGACTAATAAAAATGTTGCAAAACGCAACGAAAATCTTAGAAAAATAAATAAGTAAATGAGTGTAAACTGTACCGGTGAGTGTGTTAAATAATAAGGCACTAAAAGA
>NC_142933.1:71607460-71609960 GCF_046866305.1 Octopus bimaculoides
ATCATCATCATCATCAACATCGTCATCATCATCGTCGTTGTTGTCTTCGTTATCATCATCATCATCATTCATCGTCGTCGTCATCATCATCATCATCATCATCATCGTCGTCGTCGTTGTCGTCGTCGTCATCATCATCATCATTATGACCAGCAGTGACTATCATCACAATCGTCAATATTCTTACCAGGACTATAGTTATCATCATCACCATCACTACTACCACCACCACTATATTCAACAGCACCACCATTATATACAACACTACAACCATTAACATCACAGTCAACATCACCATCACCACTATTACCACCACCGCCCACACTGTAATCACTACAGCAACAACACCTTCATCATTACCACCATCATCACCGCCACCATCACCACAACCTTCACTGCCACTACCACCACCGTCACCACCATCACCACCACCACCGTCAACATCATTTCTGTGAATCGTATTCAGTAAAACCGTCAGCAGTTACACAATCAGCATCATCACCAATCTTCATCGCTACCAACATCACAAAACGATTCTAAAGTAATCTACCAATTGTATTTGATTAACAACTTCAATCAAAATCCTGGAACTTTTTTCTTCGGTTTGGTTAAATAAATTTTCCGAGATACTACTGTTCTTGTTACTATTGTTGTCATGCTTAGTTTTCATCTTGTAGCTCTTCTCGCTTTTACCGTCGATGTGATTCTTCTAATAATTGCATCGTTTCTGCTTGTTTTTGTGGGGCTTTTTTTAGGATGACAGTTGTGTGTGTGTGTGTGTGCGCGCATGTGTAGACCTAAATAGATAGATAGATAAATAGATGGATAGATAGATAGATAGATAGATAGATAGATAGATAGATAGATAAATAGATAGATAGATAGATAGATAGATAGACAGACAGACAGACAGACAGACAGACAGACAGACAGACAGACAGACAGGCAGGCAGGCAGGCAGATAGAATAGATAGATAGATAGATAGATAGATAGATAGATAGATAGATAGATAGATAGATAGATATAAATATATGTTCATGTACATATGTACAGTTATATATGTAAGCACAAAATCAAACGATCAGCGCAAGTCATTGATCTCGTCGGCGCTTACATTCGTGTATGTATGTATGTATGTATGTATGTATGTATGCATATATGTATGTATAGGTAGGTAGGTAGGTAGGTAGGTAGGTAGGCAGGCAGGCAGCCAGCCAGCCAGCCAGCCAGGTAGCTAGGTCTGTAGGTAGGTAGGTAGGTCCCTTCTATTTTTAATCATTTAAATTCTCTGAAGAAGGAACTGGTTTCTACCACAGATACAAAGTTCCAAATTTAGAATGTAGATAATGAAAACAATGTTACATTTTAAAGCTGAAAAAAGTCTTGCATAGTTTTACTGTGCCACTTACAAATTGTATTTGTAAAATGCAAATCGCTTGATTTTTTTTTTTCCTGAAAATCTGAGCTTATCCAAATTGATAGTTAGACATTTACTTACAAAACCAAGTGTTCCAATTATCATTGGTATAGATATAAATTTGTATGCATGTATGTATGTATGTATGTATGTATGTATGTATGTATGTATGTATGTATGTGTGTATGTGTATAGTAAAAATGAGTGTTTTGATGTGCATAGAAGTGGAAAACGTTAACTGATAAAGATATTCAATTCAGCTGTAAACTCTTATATTTATGAGCGGAATGGTGGTGACTTCGAAGTCTTGACAGGTGTCTTGCTTATTCAAACTGTTTTAATTAACCACCCGACAAAACTTCACCGCCACTGCCAATAATATCACTGTACTTACACATATGTGCGTGTGTGTATGTGTGCGTGCGCGCGTGTGTGAGCGCCGCTTGCATGCATGTGTGAGTGGCTGTACGTATTTGGATGTACAAACGTGAAGAGATAGCATTCTTTGCATGTAGTAATTATTCTTTGTGTGTGTGTGTGTATTTGTATATGAGTGCACGTATGTATGTGCGTATGTATGTGTGTATGTGTGTGTGCATGTGTGTACGAGTGTGTGTGTACGCGTAATGCTGAGATTCATTTCTTGATAGAAGAAATGTGTCCGTACTCTTCATATTTTGGAGATTCTTCCATTTTCTACTGTCTTATTCACATTGAGATTGTTATCGCATCTTTAATTAATAAATTTTTAATTACATATTATGAGCAATGAATTAAAGATACCTTGTTTTGATTAAGATTAGTTATATTTGTGTAACATTATATCACTCCTGTGTTCAATTTATATCATAGATCATCAGTTGGGAATCTGCAAATGATTTAATGAGCCTCAGGAATACAGAATTAGCATCCAGATGTTCAGGAACTTTTCAGAAACGTGCAATAAAACTAATATCCGCCGTCAGGCATCTACCATACTCTTAATGTTTTGCTTCACTGGGCATGGGTACATTGAAACTCAGATGTTTGGCAACTGACTTGGTAGACACCCACAAGATTATCAACCATCTTTCCAACAACAC